>NW_028172826.1:0-5000 GCF_963971535.1 Notolepis coatsorum | reverse complement strand
GCGGGGGCGGCGTGTCCCTCCCACGCAGACCCCCGACGCTGAGAGATTGCACTGTGCAGGTGAAAAGATGCGACGGCTGCCTCCTCGAGTACCGGAGGGGACACGTGATGCAAGGCTTGGTCCACATTGCAGCCGGCCTGTGGGAGGCATGGCCAAACAGCGTTCGAGACAGGGGAGGGTAGAATTGGACGATACGAAAATTGGGATGGGAGAAAAATAGAAAATGGGAGAAAAAGTAGATACAAAAAAAGAGAAGTGGTTTACCCATACCTCTCCATTTTGGATGGGTAGCTCCTCGTGGTGTTGTTTGTTTAGTTTGTTCCAGTTTTCCCAGATTTCAATTTTTTTTATGGATTCCTCTATATCCTGTAGCTGGTTTCTAACGTGTTGGTCCCCTTTTTTCTGATTGTGTTTTTGTAGTGTTTCAGTGTTTCACTGTATTGAAGACGTGTGTTCTGGTTGTCTGGGTCTCTGTGTTTTTGGTTTGATTGGTTCCTAATTTTTTTCTGAGATGTTTACAATCGTTATCATACCATTTGTCATGCATATTTTTTTCCCCTCGCTTTCCTATTTGAGGCCTTTAGGTTGGATAAGGAAGCTGTAATGTCGAATATGTTATTGATGTTTTCTACCGCCCCGTTTACACTTTTGCAGTTGGAAGTTTTTTTCCAGGAATTGGTCTAATTTTGATTGGACCTTTTGTAGCTTGATAGCGGATTGGAATGCTTCCATACTATTTTCTTTCCATTTGTAGTGTTTTTTAATAGTGTGTAGTTTGTTTGGTTTTGATACATCCTGGTTGGGTGTTGATCTGTTCAGGTAGATAGTGGTTTTGCTGTGGTCTGACAGGGGTGTTTGCTGGCTAACTGTGAATGCTCTGAGAGACTCTAGGCTGAGGTCAGTGATAAAGTAATCAACTGTACTGTTACCCAGAGATGAGCTGTATGTGTACCTACCATAAGAGTCCCCTCTGAGCCTACCGTTAACTATGTACAGTCCCAGCGAGCGACAGCTGTATAAGTTGTGACCCATGTTTATTTGTTGTTTGGTCATAGTTCTTTCTGGGGGGGCATATTTGGGAGGGGATGTTCCCACCTCCTGGTAGGTGTTTGTCTCCCTGTGTGCTGAGAGTGTCAGGTTCTCGTCCTGTCCTGGCATTGAGGTCCCCACAGACTATAATGTGATCACAAGCCTGGAACTGGTTGATTTCGTCTTGTAGGATTAGGAACATGTCTTCCTTGTAGTATGGGGATTCGATTGGGGGGATGTAGGTGGCACACAGGTAGACAACTTTCTCCGTTGATGCAAGTTCCTTATTTATTTTTAACCAGATGAAAAAAGCTCCGGTTTTGATTAGCTTTATGGAGTGGGTTAGTTCTGATTTGTACCATATTAGCATGCCTCCAGAGTCTCTCCCCTGTTTGACCCCTGTTAGCTTGGTGGATGGTACCAACAGCTCTCTGTAGTTTGCAGGACAGCCAGTAGGACTGTTTCCTCTGTGCCATGTCTCTTGTAGGACCATGATGTCTGTGTTTGACATTTCTGTGATAAAGTCTGGGTTTCTGCTCTTTGTTCCAAGGGCAGTTGACCTCAGACCTTGTATATTCCAGCTTGAAATGGTGAAAGATTTATATTCCATTATTACAGCGTTATATTCCAGTGGCTTTGTCCTGGACCACAATTGAGTAAAGCTTGCTGATCATCTCCCCGGGTGGAGATCTGTCGATCGTGGGGTTGACCTGTAGATCTGTGTGGTATGGGGTTGGTGGCTGCATGTGCTGTGTGTATAGGCAAATACTGCGGCATGGTCATGCTGGACCTACAAAAGGCCTTTGACACGGTCAATCACTCCATTCTGATTGACAAGCTAAAAGCAATTGGTTTTGATAGTCTATCAGTGAGCTGGATGCAATCCTACCTTGAGGGGAGGGAACAGATGGTGGAGGTAAACGGTACCCTATCCCCCCCCCTCACAGTGAGCTGTGGTGTTTCCACAAGGAAGCATACTAGGAACCGCTACTGTTCTTAATTCATGCAAATGACATGTCGTCAGCTTGTGACTGCAACTTGTTCCTGTTTGCGGACGACTCAGCCCTGCTGGTCTCTGACAAGAACAAGTTACAGGTTGAAAAAACCCTCAGCTCGGAACTAGGCAGAATCTGCATATGGCTCGCTGATAACAAACTATCATTACACATGGGCAAAACAGAGTCCATTCTCTTCGGTTCAAATAACAAACTCAGCAAGACCGACGGCTTCTCAGTTACAGTGGGTGACAATATTGTCACAAGGAAAGATGAAATTACCTACCTGGGTTCCATCCTAGAGGCTAATCTCTCCTGTGACAAAATGGCATCCAATGTAATAAAAAAAGTCAACCAACGAACTCGATTCTTGTACCGGATCTCCTCTCTGGTAAACAAGAATACCCTGAAGACTCTGGCAGGAGCACTCATTCAGGGGGTACTACGACTATGCTTGCACCTCATGGTACCAAAGCACCTCAAAGGCGCTAAAAACAAAATTACAAACATCTCAAAACAAACTGGTCAGACTACTGCTTGACCTTACTCCTAGAACCCACCTCACCCCTGCCCACTTTGACAACCTAGGATGGCTTAGAGTAGACGACAGAGTACAGCAACTTGCAATGGGCCTGGTCTACAAGATACACTACACGACCAAGGTACCCATGTACATGTCAAAATGCTTCCCAAAGGTCAGTGAATTACCACGATCACAACACCAGAGGGAGCTCCACAAATCATGTTAAACCCAGATTCGGCTCAAATAAGGGACTAAACACGTTTCGCAATTATGCCACATCAATGTGGAACGCCCTACCCAAAGCTGTAAAGGAATGTGGATCACTACCCACTTTCAAAACCTCTCTCAAGGGACACCTACGGGAGACTGCAATTCAACACTGGCCCCTGTAAATATCCTAACCCAACCCCCTCCAATGTACAGTCATTTACCTAGTATGGTTTTGTCAATAGTCCAATGTACAATTTTGTTTGTTTATACAGTGTCTCCTCCCCCCCCCCCCCGCCCCCCTCAATGTACAGTTTTGCTTGTTTTAAACAGTGTGCCCCCCCCCCCCCCCCCCCCAACCCACCTCCCAATGTAAATTACCCAGTATGGTTGTCCAATATCCCAATGTACCCAACCCCCCCCCACCCACCAACCTCCTCCAATGTACAGTTTCTACGTCAAATGTATATACTCCCTTTTCTTGACTCCTTCTGTATCACAAACAGTACTGTATTTGCAAATCTGGTATGTCATAAATGTATAGATGTAGCAGTACTGTCTATCTGTATGTCATGTATGTCATATATGTCCTGATGAATTGAAAATGGGGGACCCTGATGTAACACAGACGAAAGTCTTTCTCTGGTCTGCATCCCCTTAACAATTGTGTGTATTGAGCTGTACTGTATTGTACCCATTCTGCAATCTGTTAATAAAGTTTTCAATCAATCAATCAATCAATCAATCAATCGTGTGTGTTGTGTGGTTGGCAGGATATGCATTGTCTGGGGGGGGGGTCTGCAGGAGGGGAGCAGGTCGAAACTGGGCACCCTGTGTGATATGTTCTTTGCAATGCTCTGTTGTGAGTGGGTCTTCACTGGAGTATATTTTCATTAGTGCCGTTTCTCTGATTCTGGAGAAGTCTTTCTCAAAGGGACTTGTGTTGCCTTGAAACACTACCGTTCCTGTATGGTAGGAGTCTACAATCATTTGGTTCTCATCTGTGTCTATCTCCAGTATACGTGAGACACTATTTCCCTTTTTTTGTAGCAGAGGGATGGTGCTCTAGTGTGGCCGCGTGCCATGCCGTATAGTCTTCAGTGTAGGAAATGAGGTCAGATTTGCGTCCAGTGCATTCAAAGTCTGCAAATAGTTTATTTTGGCTTGCTCTTTAAAAAATCTTCTTTGTATTTCTTCTTTTCGGCTTTGCTCTTCATGTCTTCTGGGTACAGCATTTTGGGGACTGGAGTGTGTGTCTTGTCCTTATTTGCATTTGAATCAGGGAGACCGTGTGGCTCAGATTCCATTGTTGAGAGTTGAAGAACTTCACACCTCTATGTCCTTGTCTGTCAAGGTGTCTGGTTCAAACCAGGATTTCTATCCAATTATCCAGTTTGTAATTGGTAGATGTTTTAGCTCAAATGTCAGGTAATTTAGTCCAAAAACAGTCAGTTTAGTCAGTATGAAAGTCAAATGTGATCTGAATAGTGAGATATTTTCTTTTTTTCTTTCTTTTTATTCTTTATTCTTTATTATTATTATTATAATTGAATTTTTTCTTGTTTAAACTGTGGATTGTTTGTTTCTTGTATATGGTATAAATTATTATTTTGTGTAAATTAGGTTGTACGCCAACCATCAAGTAAATACTTGTTTAGTTTAGGAATAAGGGGCAGGTAACTATACGATTTATTCTTCTTCCTGCTCCTTTTGTCCATGGTATGATATTTATGATTGTGTATGAATAAACTCTGATTGTATTGATTCCATGTGGCAAATAAAACTCTGAATCTGAAATCTGAAATCTATCTATATCTCTATGTATATCTACATGTATATCTCTATGTATATCTCTATGTATATCTACATGTATATCTATATGTATATCTACATGTATATCTATATGTATATCTATATCTATATCTCTATGTATATCTACATGTATATCTACATCTCTATGTATATCTCTATGTATATCTACATGTATATCTACATGTATATCTATATCTACATGTATATCTCTATGTATATCTATATTTATATCTATATCTACATGTATATATCTATGTATATCTACATCTATATGTATATCTCTATGTATATCTACATCTATATGTATATCTCTATGTATATCTCTATGTATATCTCTATATATATCTCTATGTATATCTACATGTATATGCATATCTATATCTATATCTCTAGGGGAAGATACTCCCAGTCCTTCTACTCAGGAGCTGTAGAGA
>NW_028172827.1:17500-19901 GCF_963971535.1 Notolepis coatsorum | reverse complement strand
GAACCTTCACCCTGGCAAATGTCTGTACCAAGCTTCATCAACTGAGCTACACATGGACATGTATCTCTGATTTATATCCTCTAATTATTACTGTAATTGTTTCATCGATCCATTCTCTTCACTCTCCTCCTCTGTTCCAACTCAATCCTATAAGTACTTCATTGGCAGGATACGATGCATCTTACATGGCCAAAGCATACATATAACAACAACACAGTAAATAAAACATGTAGTTATTTAGTTAGTTCCTACAGTGACAAAACAGCCTACAGGAGAGAGGTTGACAACCTGGCAAAGTGGTGCCAGGAGAACAACCTCTCCCTCAATGGAAAAAACTAAAGAGCTGGTCATAGATTACAGGAGAGGGGGAGAGAAGCTGGACCCAATCACCATCGACAGGGCTGCAGTGGAGAGAGTCAGCAGCTTCATGTTTCTCTGTGACGGTGTCCACATCACAGACAAACTCACCTGGGACATCCAAACCCTCCCCAACATGTCTCAATGACTACAGACCGGTGGCACTCACCTCTGTGGCCATGAAATGTTTCGAGAGGCTGGTCAAGGATCACATTTGTGCCTCCCTCCCCAGTGATATGGACCCTATGCAATTTGCATACAGGCCAAACAGGTCCACTGATGATGCGGTCTCCCAAGTACTGCACAGCACCCTCTCTCACCTGGACCGCCAGAAGGGGGGCTATGTGAGACTATTGTTCATTGACTACAGCTCAGCGTTCAACACCATAGTCCCCACCAGACTGGTGGACAAGCTGATCGAGCTGGGTCTGAGCTCCGCTCTGAGCGCCTGGATACTGGACTTTCTGAGCGAAAGGCCCCAGGTGGTCAGGGTGGGGGGTCAGACCTCCAACACCATCACCCTGAGCATCGGGTCCCCCCAGGGCTGTGTTCTGAGCCCCCTGCTGTACTCACTATACACACACGACTGTGTGGCCAAGTTCAGCTCCAACTCCATAGTGAAGTTTGCGGACGACACAGTGGTGGTGGGGCTGGTCTCGGACAATGACGAGAAGGCCTACTGGGAAGAGGTTGAGGTACTGGAACGCTGGTGCCAGGACAACAGCCTGCTCCTGAACATTGGTAAAACCAAGGAGCTGATCGTGGATTTTAGGAGAAAACAGCAGGACACACACACACCACTGAGGATAAACGGGGCTACCATGGACAGGGTGAGCAGCTTCAAGTACCTGGGGGTCCACATCTCAGAGGATCTGACATGGACAACACACATAGACTCAGTCGTAAAAAAGGCGAAGCAGCGCCTCTACCACCTGAGACAGTTAAGGAAGTTCAGAGTATCTGGGAAGATACTCCAGTCCTTCTACTCCGGAGCTGTAGAGAGCATCTTGACTGGAAACATCACTGCCTGGTATGGAAACAGCACGGCACAGGACAAGAAGGCCCTACAGAGAGTGGTACGCTTAGCCGAGCGTACTACGGGTATTGCACTACCACCCCTGCAGGTCCTATATAACAAGAGGTGCAAATCCAGAGCCTGCAGAATAATGAAAGACCCTCACCACCCCAACAACAGCCTGTTCAATCTGCTGCGGTCAGGCAAACGCCTGCGAACACCAACAACTAGGACAGAAAGACTTCAGCTCAGCTTCTTCCCCCAGGCCATCAGAGCCTTGAACGCTCTCCACACACAAGCACACATGAGCACACACACAACACACACACTGTACACGCTCACACACTAGCAGCCACTTTAACATGAGCACACACACTCATGCTGCACAAGCTCACACTTATGGTCACTTTACAAAAGGAAAGGTCACTTTAAAAATAGTATAGTATAACTTGAGATTGTATAATATAGCATTGTATAGCAGTGTACTTAAAGACCCAGTGCCTCATCCGTAGCTAACAGTGTATTGCACTACCACAGGACCTAGCATGTCTTACCATGCTCTGTAAAAACACATGTACATATACCGATATGCCCTACTTTGATTACTGTATTATTGCACAATGTCGTTCTATTGGATTCTTATTATATTATTATTATTGTATATGCACAATCGTTGCGGGCAAGACCACCGCATTTCACTGTATACTTGTATGCCGTGACAAATAAAACTCTTGACTTGACTTGACTTGACTTGATATTCCCATTCTTAGGCCCCGTTTAGACGAGCGTTTTGTGAACAGAAACCGCAAAAGTCATCTTGCGGTTTCACTTTTAATTTTACGTTTAGACGAGCGTTTTGAGTGGAATTCTCCGTGCAGACGACGCTGTAACGACGGAGTCCCGCTGTCACACGATTGGCGCATATGTCACATGACGTGCTGTGAAGACCCGCCCTACTCTGCCTCTGATTCGCAGACTGTGGATGGGGAATGTGATTGGACCAAAGCAGCGTCACTCACAGACAGTGGG
>NW_028172827.1:0-12500 GCF_963971535.1 Notolepis coatsorum | reverse complement strand
GTATGATACAGTATGATACAGTATGATACAGGATGATACAGTATGATACATTATGATACAGTATGATACAGGATGATACAGTATGATACAGTATGATACAGTATGATACAGGATGATACAGTATGATACAGTATGATACAGTATGATACAGGATGATACAGTATGATACAGTATGATACAGTATGATACAGGATGATACAGTATGATACAGTATGATACAGGATGATACAGTATGATACAGTATGATACAGTATGATACAGGATGATACAGTATGATACAGGATGATACAGTATGATACAGTATGATACAGGATGATACAGTATGATACAGTATGATACAGTATGATACAGTATGATACAGGATGATACAGTATGATACAGGATGATACAGTATGATACAGTATGATACAGTATGATACAGTATGATACAGGATGATACAGTATGATACATTATGATACATTATGATACAGTATGATACAGCATGATACAGTATGATACAGTATGATACAGGATGATACAGTATGATACATTATGATACATTATGATACAGTATGATACAGTATGATACAGGATGATACAGCATGATACAGTATGATACAGGATGATACAGTATGATACATTATGATACAGTATGATACAGTATGATACATTATGATACAGTATGATACATTATGATACAGGATGATACAGGATGATACAGTATGATACATTATGATACAGTATGATACAGTATGATACATTATGATACATTATGATACAGTATGATACAGTATGATACAGGATGATACAGCATGATACAGTATGATACAGGATGATACAGTATGATACATTATGATACAGTATGATACAGTATGATACATTATGATACAGTATGATACATTATGATACAGGATGATACAGTATGATACATTATGATACAGTATGATACAGTATGATACATTATGATACAGTATGATACAGTATGATACAGTATGATACAGGATGATACAGCATGATACAGTATGATACAGCATGATACAGCATGATACAGTATGATACAGTATGATACAGTATGATACAGTATGATACATTATGATACAGTATGATACAGGATGATACAGGATGATACAGCATGATACAGTATGATACAGGATGATACAGTATGATACATTATGATACAGTATGATACAGTATGATACATTATGATACAGTATGATACATTATGATACAGGATGATACAGGATGATACAGTATGATACAGTATGATACAGTATGATACAGGATGATACAGCATGATACAGTATGATACAGCATGATACAGCATGATACAGTATGATACAGTATGATACAGTATGATACAGTATGATACAGGATGATACAGTATGATACAGTATGATACAGGATGATACAGTATGATACATTATGATACATTATGATACAGTATGATACAGTATGATACAGGATGATACAGCATGATACAGTATGATACAGGATGATACAGTATGATACATTATGATACAGTATGATACAGTATGATACATTATGATACAGTATGATACATTATGATACAGGATGATACAGGATGATACAGTATGATACAGTATGATACAGTATGATACAGGATGATACAGCATGATACAGCATGATACAGTATGATACAGTATGATACAGTATGATACAGTATGATACATTATGATACAGTATGATACAGTATGATACAGGATGATACAGTATGATATAGTATGATACATTATGATACAGTATGATACATTATGATACAGTATGATACAGTATGATACATTATGATACAGTATGATACAGTATGATACAGGATGATACAGTATGATACAGTATGATACATTATGATACAGTATGATACAGTATGATACAGTATGATACAGTATGATACATCATGATACAGTATGATATAGTATGATACATTATGATACAGTATGATACATTATGATACAGTATGATACAGTATGATACATTATGATACAGTATGATACAGTATGATACAGTATGATACAGGATGATACAGTATGATACATTATGATACAGTATGATACAGTATGATACAGTATGATACAGTATGATACAGGATGATACAGCATGATACAGGATGATACAGGATGATACAGTATGATACAGCATGATACAGGATGATACAGTATGCTACAGTATGATACAGTATGATACAGTATGATACAGCATGATACAGTATGATACAGTATGATACAGTATGATACAGTATGCTACAGTATGATACAGTATGATACAGTATGATACAGTATGATACAGCATGATACAGTATGATACAGTATGATACAGTATGCTACAGTATGATACAGTATGATACAGTATGATACAGGATGATACAGTATGATACAGGATGATACAGGATGATACATTATGATACAGGATGATACAGGATGATACAGTATGATACAGTATGATACAGTATGATACAGTATGATACAGTATGATACATCATGATACAGTATGATACAGCATGATACAGTATGATACAGTATGCTACAGTATGATACAGTATGATACAGTATGATACAGCATGATACAGTATGATACAGTATGATACAGTATGATACAGTATGCTACAGTATGATACAGTATGATGCATTATGATACAGCATGATACAGCATGATACAGTATGATACAGTATGATACAGTATGATACAGTATGATACAGCATGATACAGTATGATACAGTATGATACAGTATGATACAGTATGCTACAGTATGATACAGTATGATACAGTATGATACAGGATGATACAGTATGATACAGGATGATACAGGATGATACAGTATGATACAGGATGATACAGGATGATACAGTATGATACAGTATGATACAGTATGATACAGTATGATACAGGATGATACAGTATGATACAGTATGCTACATTATGATACAGTATGATACATCATGATACAGTATGCTACAGTATGCTACAGTATGATACAGTATGATACAGGATGATACAGTATGATACAGTATGCTACAGTATGATACAGTATGATACAGTATGATACAGTATGATACAGTATGATACATCATGATACAGTATGCTACAGTATGATACAGTATGGTACAGTATGATACAGTATGATACAGTATGATACATTATGATACAGTATGATACATCATGATACAGTATGCTACAGTATGATACAGTATGATACAGTATGATACAGGATGATACAGGATGATACAGGATGATACAGGATGATACAGTATGATACAGTATGATACAGGATGATACAGTATGCTACAGTATGATACAGTATGATACAGGATGATACAGGATGATACAGGATGATACAGTATGATACAGGATGATACAGTATGATACAGTATGCTACAGTATGATACAGTATGATACAGTATGCTACAGTATGATACAGTATGATACAGTATGATACAGTATGATACAGGATGCTACAGTATGATACAGTATGATACAGTATGATACAGTATGATACATCATGATACAGTATGCTACAGTATGCTACAGTATGATACAGGATGATACAGGATGATACAGTATGATACATCATGATACAGTATGCTACAGTATGATACAGTATGATACAGTATGATACAGGATGATACAGTATGATACAGTATGCTACATTATGATACAGTATGATACATCATGATACAGTATGCTACAGTATGCTACAGTATGATACAGGATGATACAGTATGATACAGTATGCTACAGTATGATACAGTATGATACAGTATGATACAGTATGCTACATTATGATACAGTATGATACATCATGATACAGTATGCTACAGTATGATACATCATGATACAGTATGATACAGTATGATACAGTATGATACAGTATGATACATCATGATACAGTATGATACAGTATGATACAGTATGATACAGGATGATACAGTATGATACAGTATGATACAGTATGATACAGTATGATACAGGATGATACAGTATGATACAGTATGATACAGGATGATACAGTATGATACAGTATGATACAGTATGATACAGTATGATACAGGATGATACAGTATGATACAGTATGATACAGGATGATACAGTATGATACAGGATGCTACAGTATGATACAGGATGATACAGTATGATACAGTATGATACAGTATGATACAGGATGCTACAGTATGATACAGGATGATACAGTATGATACAGGATGATACAGTATGATACAGTATGATACAGTATGATACAGTATGATACAGTATGATACAGGATGATACAGTATGATACAGTATGATACAGGATGCTACAGTATGATACAGGATGATACAGGATGATACAGGATGATACAGGATGATACATGAGTACCAAGCTTAAATCCATTACAAACACCTGTGGATTATTTCAAATTATGTCTCTACCTACAAGGATATCTGTTAATTGTCATGGAATCACCACTTCCAAATGTATAGACCATATCTATACTAATAATCCTGAAATGTGTTCCATACCTGTGTCTATCCCAGTTGGCTTCAGTGATCATAATATTATTGCTGTTTCCAGGAGAACCAAACTACCAAAGGGCAGGGCTAAAATTGTACTTACAAGATCCTATAAGAAATTTAGTGAGGAGGCTTTTCTTGATGATCTTGGTTCAGTTCAGTGGAAGGATGTGAGGTCTGTATGATGCTGAGGTAGCTCTAAATATATTTATGGATTATTTAATGACAATTGTGAACAAACATGCCCCTTTAAAAAAGTTCACTGTCAAAGCGAAATGTGCTCCTTGGATTGATAACTCTTTAAAGGACTTAATGTTGCAAAGAGATGAGGCCAAGAAGATTTCGTTTTTATCAGGTCTAATTGAAGATAGAAATCATTACTGTAAATTAAGAAACCAGGTTACTAAAATTAACAGATTAAGTAAGAGAACCTATTATAAGCAGAAAATCTCAGAAAGCAGTAGGGACAGTAAAAAACTCTGGAATGTACTGAATGAAATCATGGGTAAAAAATCTGCCCTGGCTTCGTTTGTGGAATCAGAAGGTGGTATTTATCTGACTAAGCCTCTTCACATTGCTGATTATTTTAATGACTATTTTGTAAACAAGGTGTCCAAGCTTAGGCAGGGAATGGATAATACTGTCAATAACAACTCTGATGTGTTGATAAAAGAACACATTATGAAGGATAAAAACTGTGTCTTTGAATTCCAACAGGTGGATATTGTGACTGTGGATAGGCTATTGCGCTCTCTACCAGTCTCTAAATCCACTGGTAACGACCACCTGGATAGCAAATTGTTGAGAATAGCTGTGTCTCATATCTCTGCACCAATCTGTCACATTTTTAATAGGTGTTTAATCAGTGGCATGTGTCCTTTGTTATGGAAGGAGGGAAAGATCATTCCACTTCCTAAAGATGCTAAATTACCTTTTGGAGGTCCCAACAGTAGGCCTATTAGCATTTTACCCGTTCTCAGTAAATTACTGGAAAAAATTGTGTCTGAGCAAGTCCAGGCCTACTTTTCAGCTAATGACATAACAACTGTACACCAACATGCATATAGGGCAGGTCATTCGACCAGTACTGCTTTGACACAAATGTCTGATAGTTGGCTTTCAGCTATCGATAGTTCAATGCTGGTGGGTGCTATTATGTTAGACTTCAGTGCCGCATTTGATGTGATTGATCACAATCTTTTAATACAAAAACTCATTTGCTATGGTTTAATAACTCAGCAATTTTATTTTTTAGGAGTTATTTGTCCTCGAGGTCTCAGAGGGTCTATTTTAATGGTGCTTTGTCAGGCAGTAGAGGGTTAGAATGCGGTGTTGCCTGGGGCCCCTCTTATTTTCTATTTTTACTAATGATATGCCTTTTTCTATTCATCAGGCTAGTCTGACTTTATATGCTGATGATTCAACCCTTTATTATGCTGTAGCTACAAACTCTGAGCTCAATCAGGTTTTGGCTGGTGAATTGGACATTTTATATGACTGGATAAAAACAAATAAGCTGGTGCTTAATATATCAAAAACTGTTTGTATGCTTTTTGGGACCAATCAAAGATTGGCACGTAAACCTACATTGGTTCTACAAATTGCAGGTCAACCTATACATCAGGTTGAAAAAACTAAGCTTCTAGGCCTTTGGCTTGATAGTACTTTATCATGGTCTGATCACATAAACAAAACTGTTTTTAAAATGGGTAGAGCTATTGCTACTGCCAGGAAATGTGCACCATTCCTTCCATTTGCACTGTTTAATCAGATTGTTTGTGCTTTGGTTTTGTGCCACTTGGATTACTGTTCTGTAGTGTGGGCTTCTGCTTCAAAACAGTCGCTAAATAGGTTACAAGTGGTACAAAATAAGGCAGCAAGACTCGTTCTTGGTTGTTCATATAGGACTAGTGTTGTTCAAATGCATGAACGTCTTAGTTGGAGGAGTGTTGAGAAAAATACTTTCTGCCAACCTTTTAATTTGTTTTCATAAAGTGATCACAACCCACAGTCCTAAATATATCACGGATAAAATAATTTACGCCTCAAATGTGCACATGCATTTTACCAGAGGGGCAAGTAGAGGGCAGATTATTCTACCCCATACTAACACTAACAGTATGCAAAGAACAGTTTTATATAGGGCTATCAGGGCATGGAATTATCTTCCAAGTGACATACGTGACATAAGAGGTGTAGCAAGCTTCAAAAATAAATTAAAATCTTACATGTAGCCAATATTGACAATGCTGAGATATGCAATATGTTACCGTTGATGTACATATTTAGATATAATATGTTTGTGTGTTAATGTTGTTGTGGTTCCTCGGTTGGTACGTCTTGCTATGTTGTGTTTCCTTATTTGGTATGTCTTGCTATGTTTTAATTGTATATGTTGTAATGTTTTAATGTTGTCTCGGACCCCAGGAAGACTAGGTGACGTCTTGGCGTCAGCTAATGGGGATCCTTTGCTAATAATAATAATAAATAAACATCATGATACAGCATGATACAGTATGATACAGTATGATACAGCATGATACAGGATGATACAGGATGATACAGGATGATACAGCATGATACAGTATGATACAGCATGATACAGGATGCTACAGTATGATACAGGATGATACAGTATGATACAGTATGATACAGTATGATACAGTATGATACAGTATGCTACAGTATGATACAGTATGATACAGGATGATACAGTATGATACAGGATGATACAGTATGATACAGTATGATACAGTATGATACAGGATGATACAGGATAATACAGTATGATACAGGATGATACAGTATGATACAGTATGATACAGGATGATACAGGATGATACAGTATGATACAGGATGCTACAGTATGATACAGTATGA
Organism: Notolepis coatsorum; assembly: GCF_963971535.1. Lineage (NCBI taxonomy): Eukaryota > Metazoa > Chordata > Actinopteri > Aulopiformes > Paralepididae > Notolepis > Notolepis coatsorum. The sequence continues at coordinate 5,139 of NW_028172827.1, read as the reverse complement.
TACAGTATGATACAGGATGATACAGTATGATACAGTATGATACAGTATGATACAGGATGATACAGTATGATACAGGATGATACAGTATGATACAGGATGATACAGGATGATACAGTATGATACAGTATGATACAGTATGATACAGCATAATACAGTATGATACAGTATGATACAGCATAATACAGCATAATACAGCATAATACAGCATGCTACAGTATGATACAGTATGATACAGTATGATACAGTATGATACAGTATGATACAGCATAATACAGCATAATACAGCATAATACAGCATGCTACAGTATGATACATGCAACTTCACCCCCCACCCCTCTTTTGCTTTAGTGCCAGGCAGACACTCTGACCTGCCTGCTGCTGTGACCTCACTGTCACCCTGCCCCCCAACTATGAATCACTAAAGACACTTTTTAACTGCTGCTGGTGTGCATGTGTCACCTCCATTTTATATTGTAGACACTGAATCGGAACGTATATATCTTATATCCTTTTAAAAAAGATCTATTTTACCTTATTTTTTAGCACTCGCTTGTATTTAAATTGTAAATAATTTTTGAAAAGTATTGTGTGATTTTGTGTGAAGGGCGGACTAGCAAAGTAAGATTTTCATTGTACGGCAAACTGTCTGTTTAACTGTTTAACTGTGCACATGACAATAAACAATCTTGAATCTTGAACTTCAGCTTTGTTAGACATGTCTCAATTTACCTAACCCTATACCTTAACCATGGCTTCTCCTTGGCTAACCTCAACCTGGCCTGATGTATTTGTGAGTCCCAAAGTCAAAATAGGAGCTATAAAAATGCTATCGTGTTGCTGGCACAGAGCTCGGAACTGAGCCCCATCTATGCAAGGACCGAGTGTATACCTATATCATCATATACATCCCATGTATACAAGGAATACGAGTAATACAAGGTATAGACCACTGCATTTCCGCGTTAAATTGAGTGGTTAAGTGGTTGTAGCTACGGCTGTGGGGGTGCTGGAGACATGATCCAATAGACTTTTTTATACACCCGAGTCTCCTGAACGCGGGGAACCCAACGCTGAGGCGATCGGCACTTTCTCGGCTGAGCTATAGTCACTTTGTCGCACCTACTCCCCCACCGGCGCATGCGCAGATTACCCAGGAAGTGTGTGGACAATCCAGAGAGACATCCACTTACGTCAAGGCTCTCATCAACATTCATTAATTTAGTGTTGCGGTGGTCTATGGAGCGATTACCAAGGACCGTTGCTAAATGTAATTTAGTTTTGTACCTGTCTTCCCCCCCCCCCCCCCCCCCCCCCCCCCCGACCCCACCCCTCCCCTCCATTCCAGCCCCCCGCCCTGCCCTCCACCTCCTGGTTTTTACGATGTTCGGGTTCCATTTCAAACGGTGTGTGTTGTGTTTCACAGGGAGGGCTGGGGGGCCAACCAGCAGTGGACCAGGACATCAGGTCAGCGTGTTACATGGTGCTGGGGGGTGTCAGGTCAGGTATTAATAGGGGTCTGTGTGACAGCACCCCAAATATACCCGCTGACACTCTAAACTCGCACCCCTTAAAACCTTCTTACAGCCGCCACGCCTTGTGTGTGTGTGTGTGTGTGTGTGTGTGTGTGTGTGTGTGTGTGTGTGTGTGTGTGTGTGTGTGTGTGTGTGTGTGTGTGTGTGTGTGTGTGTGTGTGTGTGTGTGTGTGTGTGTGTGTGTGTGTGTGTGTGTGTGTGTGTGTGTGTGTGTGTGTTTAAATATAAAAATAACACAAATATGTATATAATATACACATTTTTGGTATATATATTTAATTTACGTGTATATTTGTACCCATATGTCATTTTCTTAGAGCATACTTGCAATATATTTTTGGTAATATATTTTTGGTCATTCCAATGTGCTTTCATGTACTAATTCAAAGCACATGTTTAGTATGATAGTCATTGATATTATGTAACTGTAATGTAAATATGAAAAAAACAGAGAGTAGACAAATGCTTGCTTTATGCAAAAAATGCATGTTTATTTATTGCCACAATGAGAAATACTGTCCAGAATCTTCAAGTAACTACTGCAACGCACTGCTAATCGGGATCCCTAGCAAGAGCATCCAGAAGCTCCAACACATTCAGAACTGTGCTGCTAGGATCCTGATGAGAGTGCGGAAATATGATCACATCACACCCATACTCCATTCCCTACACTTGGCTCCCCGTCTCCTCCAGGATTGAATACAAGGTCTCCCACCTCACCCATCAGTGCATCCACAGCAACGCCCCCTCCTATCTAAAGGAGCTCATCGCTCCCCCGACCTCCACCCGCTCCCTCCGCTCTGGACACTCCAAGCCAAACACAGGACACACCTCTGCACCATGGGTGACCGGGCCTTCTGCTCAGCTGCTCCTCGGCTGTGGAATGCCCTCCCCGACCATCTGAGAGCACAGTCTGTTGAGGTTTTTAAAAGGGGCCTAAAAACATTTCTTTTTAACAAGGCACTTGCCTGAATTATTCTTTTACTTTTATTTGTACTTCTATTCATTTTATTATTATTATTATTTTTTTTAATTTATTTTTTATGTTCTTCCATTTCATTGGTTGTTTTATTCATTTTAATTGTTTTTATTCATTTAACTTTTTATCTTTATCTCCTGTAGCACTTTGATTATTATTATGTACACACTGCAATGTAAAACAAAATGCTGAAATCATAAACGAAACAAAAAAAAGCCCAACAAAAAAATAACAGATGGTCATACCAATTTTACCAACTGTAACATTACATAGTAATGATTACTAACACAGTAGTGTGTTGAACTTTACACTTGAACTATTCATCTAATTTTTTTTGTATAAGCAGCCATTTAACACAAAAGGATGATCCTCATGCATTGCAAATTTGCATCAAATTCAAAACAAACAGAGTGATGCACAAAATAACTTAAAAGAAAATAATCATTTAAAAACAATGAATAAAGTGTGTGTCACCGGTCTTATTTTGACATGCCCTGAGTGGGAGTCGAACCCGGGTCATGCCACACCATGGGCGCGATTACAGACCGCTATACCAAGAGGTGAATTCACTTCTTGGTAATGTGTCCGGATGCCTTTTAAGGGGGAGTGAGTTTACTTGCAGTACCGCTACGTGCCACAGTCACTTCACAACACTTGAAGTCCATCGTGACTGTGGATATACTTGCGTTACATGTGCATGAAATAATAGGAGAAAGAAAACGTTAGGAACTTGTTACATTCACCCACAGAAGGGCGGGGGAGTCACCCCCCCCCCTCTCTCTCCCTCTCTCTCTCACACACACACACACACACACACACACACACACACACACACACACACACACACACACACACACACACACACACACACACACACACACACACACACACACACACACACACACACACACACACACACACACACCCACACACACACACACACACACACACACACACACACACACACACACACACACACACACACACACACACACACACACACACACACACACACACACACACACACACACACACACACACACACACACACACACTTTGAGTCAGAAACAAACATAGTATCAATGGGTCTCATTCACCAACAAGCTTAGGACAAAAGATCTGACCAATTTTGGTCTTAGCGCCACTTAAGACATTTGCAGGCCGATTTTGGGGTTCACGAACGGTCCCTTCTCCTGGATTCGGTCCTAACTAAGAGCAGGATTTAGGATCCCTGAATAGCAGTCGTGGTAAGTCGACAGACTGGTGTGTGCCGTGTTCTTAAGGGCTTCATTTTGGAGGAATCATGGTGATTTTGTTCATGTCAACACTACAGGCCTCATTGGAATTAATTAATCATAATTTAAATAAATGTGACAATATTTGTATGCTAAAAAAATTACGTTTTACATTTACAGTCATGCCTCAACGATGCATGTGATGTCCGAAAATAAATAATAGCTCTACCTCAACACTGCAAATGATAAATAAATACTAAAGCTAATCGCGTGGATATATCTATAGTAGAATATACTCTATTAATATTCCATATTTATACCGTCTTGTTGCACGCTCCTGGCCACCTGTTCAGCACACACACAACACACATGCACACTATATATATAGCCTACGTGTCTAATAAATGAACAGTAGGCTTATATTATTCTAATTACTTGCTTCATTAGGATGTAGTAGATACTATATGCTCTGCCCTATACGTACAGTAAGTACAGTACTGAGTACACATCTTAAGGCCGCCACAGAGTCGGGCGTACTGTGAGCGGACTGGAACATGTAGAGATGTAACGCTAAGATGTGTACTGTACTGTACTGTATTGTAGTCAAACTGTGATGTAGTAGAAACGACTACGATGGCAGCACAGTATCTGTGATCTCCTAATAAAACAAGTCATTAGAATAATATAAGCCTACTACGTTCATTAATTACGCATGTAGACTATGCAGTGTGTGTGTGTGTGTGTGTGTGTGTGTGTGTGTGTGTGTGTGTGTGTGTGTGTGTGTGTGTGTGTGTGTGTGTGTGTGTGTGTGTGTGTGTGTGTGTGTGTGTGTGTATGTGTGTGTGTGTGAACAATCATTATCCCCAGGGCTGTAAAAGGCAATAAGGCAGCAAGAAAGATAACAGATGAAAAGAGATTCTGAAACATAGGCTATGCAGTGTGTGTGTGTGTGTGTAGGTGTGTGTGCGTGTGTGTAGGTGTGTGTGTGTGTGTGTGTGTGTGTCTGTGTCTGTGTGTGTGTCTGTGTGTGTGTCTCTGCGTGCGTGCGTGCGTGCGTGCGTGCGTGCGTGCGTGTGCGCGTGTGCGCGCTGCGGCAGGTGGGCAGGAGCGCACAACAAGATGGTATAAATATGGAATATTAATACAGTCTATTCCACTATAGGTATATAGTGTGCTGTGTGATGACAATACATTTGAATCTAATCTAATCCGTCGCAAAGCGCTTCCTCGCTACCTGTTGAATAAGGGCAATGCCGAACCTCTATTTCCACACGGCCCTCGCATTATAATGAGCTGGACAGGCGTGTCTCTATGCAAATGAAATAAACGGGAACACGCATTCAAGTTTGTCAACGAGTGATGTATCTCATTCCGGGCATCGCAGCTGTGATCA
>NW_028172828.1:15000-16770 GCF_963971535.1 Notolepis coatsorum | reverse complement strand
CAACCACTAAGTCCTTGACCAACCACACCCCATGGTTCATCATGGCCCCCACTACTCAGGCAATAAAAATCACCCATGTCAGCCAGATGGTGGCGCTATAACAAAGGGTCATGCTTAAAAGGCCATAAGTCTGCATCATACTCGAATGTATCTGAATTATGCTCTACAACTTTGCCATTGAGACCATCCATTTGCGCCATATTGTTTGGGCCACAGTGGCTCAGGAGGTAGAGCAGTTGTCTGGTAATCCATAGGTTCCCAGTTCGATTCCCGCTCCTCCCGGGTAGCCTGCAGAGACACTTAACCCCTAATTGCTCCCGATGAGCAGCTTGGCACCTTGCATGGTTGCCTCCATCGTCAGTGAGTGAATATGTGAGTGAATGTGTAAAATGTGAGGAACAAATTGTAAAGCGCTTTGGATAAAATCACTATAAATGCAGTCCATTTACCTGCCATTTTGACTTTTATGAAAAATATAAAACAATCAACACCAAATGACAAATGACAGCCTCAGAGGAACGCCGTAATACATGGTCATGAGATAAACAATATCATCACTGTCAACCGACAGTTGATCTTCGACGAAGCACCTACTGTAATGTTTAGAACATTGGTCAGTCACCATGGTGACATTATGATTCTATACCAGCTCATGTCTAGAACATTGGTGACGTTATAGAGGACATATTTCCATATTTACAGATTAGTTCTAGAGATTGGCTCTAGAGAAGATGCAGCAACCTGCCATCCATAGTATGTTCCTCTGTGTCTCCGGCTTGTGGTAGCGTAGCATAATGTAGCATAGCTACTATCCTGCCCAGCTAACAGTACTGACCTTTCGCATCACCATGTAAATGCAAATATATTATCTCCATCAACCTGCCAAGTGTAGCGTAGCTTAGGCGCTAATCGAGGAAGAGTGTTTTGTAAAAGGGCTTGGCCTGGCGTGGCTAGCATGCCACTAGCCTAGTGCACCCACATTCAGCTAGCGCTAGCAGCAGCGCTATACCATTATCATGCAAATGTGGTGTCAGTGACCTGCCTAGCGTAGCGTAGCGTGCTAAGGCGCTAATAGCAGACAGAGTGTTATTTAAAAGGCTGGTCGCTAATGGAAGTGTGCTAAATGTCACCACTGAAATGATGGGTTAGCAGAATGAAGGCCACCCTGACTGAGAGATCCATCATACACACACACACACACACACACACGTGCACACACGCGCACACACACACACACAGATAAGCAGACACATGTGCGCGCACACACACAAGTACACAGACACTCACACGTATATACACACACACACACGCGCACGCACACACACACACACACACACACACACACACACACACACACACACACACACACACACACACACACACACACACACACACACACACACACACACACACACACACACACACACACACACACACACACACACACACACACACACACACACACACACACACACACACACACACACACACACACACACACACACAAGCCCAGTTGCCAGGTTAGTTATGGAGATGTGATGTTATCCATCTAGTTTGTCCTCTACCTCACTGCCTCTCAAACTCCTTCACGTCGACATTACATTACAGTCAATTTATTGTCGCCGTACAAAGTACTAGTACAGAGTATGACAACGTGCAGCCGATCAGAGTGCAAAGTAGCAGTGTTGTAGTGTACATTGCATTGTAGTATGTGTGTAACATGTGAATATGTGGAGTATTATGTGACAAAGCTACAGAGTAAATATGCTA
>NW_028172828.1:0-12500 GCF_963971535.1 Notolepis coatsorum | reverse complement strand
CCTGGGCGCTGGGCGGCGGAAAATGAAAGGCGCATTACTGCACGCCACTACGGTAAATTTTTGCACTGCTTGCTTGGCATAAAGCTACACGCATCCGGGTATGGTGCCCTCCAAGGATTAAGCCCAATCGGCCCGGTACTGGTACAAGATTTATGTCGGGTCACAAATAGATCAATACAGTCCGTATTAAGTGATGTAAGTGATTTTCCAATGTAGCCAAGAGTAAAGACCCTTACCCTATCAAAACAGCAGTCAAAGTGTATATTGTCAGCACTACGTTTGTTTAGCAATGATTTTAAAAAGTTTTAAGTGTTATTAGCTAAATATGAGCGTATAAACATCTCTGCACATTGCATCAGAAACCAGATGACGTGAGGACATGACGGAGTCATGACATCCTTGTAGTCCTAAGACAGAGGAGACCCAGGGCTGGACATTTTATAAAACTACACTACCCAGCTCACACCAGACGCAGTCAAAGCTGCAGCCGCTTGACGTGAAAAATATATGTTGACGTTATTGCCATAAAATACATCACATATTGTGTCTTTACCTTTCTGTGAATGTCTAGCAAAAAAACATGTCTCAATCCGGTAAAAAATGGCGGAGCTATGGACATTATACAAAAGTAACTGTACTTAGAGTAGATTTCATCAACGGTCTTTGCTGCACTATATCGGGCGCCTGGTGGTACTAAATCCAGATTTAACTCTGCCATTGGAAAGAGGAGAATTGAGCTGATCCATAGATGTATGATTTGGCCATAATAAGGTAATTTATAGGCCTGTTATTCTATATTCTATATTCATATTTCATATTGAATGTGTCTGGGTGGCTAAATTCAGTACTGTATCTACAAAAAACCCTGTAAATCATCTGCCCTTTGTTCACTTGTTTAGATTTTTAGTACACTTGCTCTCAAGAAGGTGCTGAATGAGCTCAGTGTGTTATGGTTTGACACCGACCCCAAACGCACGACACAAGAGAGTAGGAATTCAGAGTTGCCAAAAACAAGGGCTTGTTTATTGAGACTAATTAATGAGCACAGAATAGGCAAGTCTAACTAGACAGGAACACAAGCAAGGGTGAAAATGTTCTGCTGCTCTGCAGCTTCTCCCGTGGTGGTAGTAGGGGGTAGCAGATGCTGACGTCTGAGCCGCTCTGCAGACTTCTCTCGGCAGAATCTCCGGAGTGTTGCGGGACCGAGAGAGAGAGAGAGGGAGCGAGTCAACAAGGGTGCAGGTGGAACGAGCAGGAGAACAGGAGAGGTGACTTGTACCCAAATACAAAAGTTATCCAAGTGAACTAATCTTCGTGTAAATACACACAGTGAGCAAAGTTCCAAAACACAATCCCAAGTGAATATCTTCGTGTAAATACACACAGTGAGCACTGTTCCAAAACACAATCCCAAGTGAATATCTTCGGTGCAAAAATAGACACTGAGAGTGAAGTCCAAAAAACAATCCAATGTGAATAATATCTTCGGTGTGAAACAACACACAGTGGGAGATGTAAAGTCCCAAAATATTATCCCAGTGAGAACAACAAAAAGGCGATCGCTGGGTGAGTGACTGTCTGATAAAAAAGGTGGTAATCTTCAGTGTTATAGAAACACACGAAAACGGAATTTGATCAAGACAGTCAGTAAAAAACTCACCCAGACGAAGTGCGTAATGGTGCTGGAACAGCAGCGGAGCGAGCGCGTCGCCACGGGGAAAAGGTGTCCAAGAGGAAGGCTTCTTGGAATATCCTGGAGGTAAAGCACAGAGAGCAAACAGCAGCAGCAGCAGGAACGGAGAATGCAAACAGAGAAATATCAAAACGATCCAACAAAACTAGAGTGGGGAAACGGGGTATAAATAATACGGGATTGATTGATTGACAAGCAGTGACAGCTGGGGAATGTGATTGAAAAGCGTGTGGACGGGAGAGAACCAATCAACGACGTCTCTGACGACGTCACTGGGAAGAAGCGTGTGAATAGGGGAATGAAATGATTAACAGAAAACTCAAAGGGACAGAGCGAGTGGGAGAGCAGCGGACCAATCATCACAGTACTTCAAGAAGCCCGTGGTGGGGAAAGAGCCAAACCTTACACAGTGGCAATTTATCACGTCTGGTCGATGTTAGCGTGGTGTTATTCACTGTCAAAAATAGAAAAGATTAAATAATAATAATAATAATAATGTATATTCTCCTTTGGTTCATTACAATTTACTCACGCATAGTGAGAGACACAATGTTTATGACACTGGGAATACATTCCCGGAGGTCCATAGATGCCAATAACATGCAAATGGACCTTGTAGAAGTGGAGCAATCTTCCATTTACTTGGGTATGTACTTTTAGGCGGATATTCTGAAAATATGGCCAGGGCTTAACAGGTTAAGACTTAAGTCCAACGCTTGGTCACTTTTATTCATTATCATAAATGTCTGTCTTCTATGTGAAACAACATGTTGCAATCCAGGCGCTTTGCAGCCTGACAAAAATGTTTTAATTGGCGACACAATCTTCCCATATCTGGTAAATTCTCCTGTGATAAGCTCGTCACATATGAACGGAGGAACGTTTGCCAGCATTGCAGTTACAGCCATCAGGACTGTCTACCTTCCTACCGCGGTGCTGACAGGGTTGAATTTGAGGTTGATTGCTGTTCTGTTATATGGCACCAGGAGGCGCAAAGCCTGACAGAACGGATCCCGATTTGCAGCGTAAATAGGGAGGTGTAGTCTGACGTCACTGGTTGTGATTTTTTTCCGTAGCCATTGTTTGCGAAGACGCTCTCTGATTGGCTAGCCCGCGTACAGCGAAGACCATCTCTGATTGGTTTAGCTCCGAAGGGTCTCTTCCGCCTTGTACATAATATTCTCTGCTTCGAAGTGGTTATGCTTTGGCCCTCTTTCGAAGTGGGTTATGCTTAGAGTATAACCCACTTCGAAAGAGGGCCAAAGCATAACCACTTCGAAGCAGAGAATATATATGTACAATTCGGACATTTCTATCCCAGAGCCCTTCGGAGCTAAACCAATCAGAGAGGGTCTTCGCTGTACGCGGGCTAGCCAATCAGAGAGCATCTTCGCAAACAAAGGCTATGGAAAATAATCACGCGTTCCACCCGTATGCGTGTTGCTTTTTAACAGCGGAGCAGTGCAAGAATGTGACAATTTGACCATGTGACCGCGGCAACGCGGGAGAGCGGCAGTGCGGAAATAGGCTGTCTCTAAGACAAACTCTAACCTTAACCAGCTCCTTAACAGCGCCTAAACTTAACCGTTCTAACCTTAACCAACTCCGAAACAATGCCTAACCTTAACCTTAACCTTAACCATGCCTAACCTTAACCTTAACCATAGAAAGAATATTGCCATTCTCTAAGACAAACTCTAACCTTAACCAGCTCCTTAACAGCGCCTAAACTTAACCGTTCTAACCTTAACCAACTCCGAAACAATGCCTAACCTTAACCTTAACCTTAACCATGCCTAACCTTAACCGGCGAAAGAATACATGTTAAAAAAAAAAAATCACGTTAAAAAATAGAATTTGATGGGATTCGAACTCGTCAACAACGGACCGCAGGACCGCAGGACGGCTGCGCTGCCAGGTGAGCTGAGCGCCGAATGAAAATCATGGCGGATTAGGGCGGTTACATAATTCCGCAAGCCCTGCCGCTCCGCTCTGCGAGCTCTGCCGCTCCGCTCTGCGGTTGCCGCGCCTGCCGCGGGGCGTGTCGCAGCCAATCAGGGAAAACGCGGAAGCAACGGCAGCACTGCTCCGCTGTTATTAAGCAATAGGCCACCCGTATAGGGATTTGGGAAAATGGATTATCGGCTATTGTAACAATTCTGCCGCATGGAATTTGAAAAACGTTCCACTTTTGCACAAAATGAGTTCCCTTCTATCACTAACGTTATTGTTTAAGCATTTTTGGTTGAAATAAAATTCGGCCATTTTTTTTTAATGATTAATTGCGAATATTTTCATGTTGAGCTATAGATTCTGGATGAATAAGCACAGAAAGGTACACCATGCCAATGTGAATGCTTTATTTGTTTTAAACGAGACGATTTATAAACGGGCAATGGGGAAATGCATTGGGTTGGACAGAGGGTGGAACACGAAAAACGGTAATGACCACTACACCTCCCTATGGGATAGCCACAGCACTTCAGAAATAGGTCTCGAAAACCGTAGCACACATGCAAAATATTTATATCAATTTGACATTCATAACTTATGATGATGAAGTTAAGACAACCTTTCTCTAGGCTTTTGAAAATGTAGGGGAGCAGCCGAGATAAATCGCTGATCGAAGCACAACTTTCCAAAGATGATATTACTCATATTTCCCAAACTAAGATCATCATGAAATATGAAACACACACACAGAGATCGAGAGACAGAGAGAGAGAGAGAGAGAGAGAGAGAGAGAGAGAGAGAGAGAGAGAGAGAGAGAGAGAGAGAGAGAGAGAGAGAGAGAGAGAGAGAGAGAGAGAGAGAGAGAGACAGAGAGAGACAGAGAGAGAGAGAGAGATCAAATAACGTACAGAAAACAGGAAAGCCATTGTTTTCAAGAAAAACACCTGCTCACACAGATATATACACACACAAGCTCTTTCTCACACACACACACACACACACACACACACACACACACACACACACACACACACACACACACACACACACACACACACACACACACACACACACACACACACACACACACACACACAAAGCTTCACATTCTCCTCTTGTCTGCAGTAATTTCAGTCCCTTTCCTTTCTTTCTCTTTTCTATCTCATCTCTTCCTCCCTCTTTTCCCTCTCTCCTTTCTTTTCCTTCTTCCATTATCTATACTCTGTCCTCTGCCACTCTTTCTTCTTTGTTCACTCTCTCTTTTATTGCTTCTCATTGATCATACTCTCTCTCTCTCTTTCTCTCCAAATGGATTGATGTCTGTCATTTGAAAGTAGCACTTAGCTCAAAAGACTGTTTGTGTGTGTGTGTGTGTGTGTGTGAGAGAGAGAGAGAAAGAGAGAGAAAGAGAGAGAGAGAGAGAGAGAGAGAACACCTATGTGTCAATCTGATCTCTCCTTTAATCTCCCCCTCTTTCTTCCTTGAGTAAGGGGTGCGAGGGAGAGAGAGATTGAGAGAAAAAGAGAGGGAGAGGGAGAGCATATTAATAACACGAGTAAAGAACTTCCTCGCCATCTCCTCTTGTCTGATTCATTCATGTTTCAATACATTATGTGGAGTCATTAGCATATTCTAAGCTTTAATAATCTTCTATTAGCATATTCTAACATTCTCTTTATTCTGATCAGTACTGTGATCTGTGGAAGGTCAGTGGAGACAATTCCCGCCCCTATCCCCACCCACAAACCCTGCCCTCCGGCCTTGTGGTTTCATTAAAACCCTGTGAATGTGTGACAAAGCACAGACTTTGGGTCATATTGAGCAATCTTCAAAAAAAAATTTTACACGATATGAAAGTGTATGACGGTCTTAACACTTTGAGTGCCAGCAGGGGGCGCACGATTTAGCGCTTGAGTGCCAGCGCTCTATTCAATGAGAGGGCGAGCACATTTGCGAACGCATAAACTATATCTTAAATTATGGCTATGTGTCTAATACACCCGTCGCTTATCAATGACTTGCTTGCAGTCAACATTGTCGAAACGGATTGTTCTTTCATCGGTACATTTCTGTTTTTTTGAAATTTTGAAAAACGCTCGTTTTTGGGAATTTCCAGAAAAAAAAGATATTCTGCAGGAATCGCCCTTTACTGGAATACACAAAAAATGTTGTAATTTTTCGGCCTATTTATGAATCGTTTTCAAATAAACGCTAGATTATTGATAGTATATGTGTACTTATGCACGCTAGAGAAGCAGGCTGAAAAATCCATTATCTTATTTCCTGATCAGCACACACACACACACACACACACACACACACACACACACACACACACACACACACACACACACACACACACACACACACACACACACACACACACACACACACACACACACACACACACATACACATATAGGGCCCACGTTGATATATCTGTGAAAAAAGCTCTGATTACCCCAAGACTGGTAAAACAGATTCCTTACCTCAGATCAGATGTTCTCCAAAAAGATTATTCCAATTCCTGATCGCCATTCCAAATATCGATCGCGTTTATTGATCCAACGCTGGGTGCTCGAAACACATATTCCACACTGTTCTGAGGGACCACAAAGACTGCAATCGGCTCGGATTACATGCCTGACAAGTAAAATGTGGATTCCGGATTTTCTTTTCCCCATGCGTTTTCATTCAGTCCAATCCAATGGGTGCATTATCATCCGGGAGACGATAGGGGGCAGTATTTTCCCTGTTCAAGCTCAGAGAGAGTCCCAGTGGTAACGTGAGGCTAGATTGATGAAAAATGAATGGAAATCTCGAATAAAAAAATAACGATTAATAACGAGATTTCTCGTTGTTGGCACTGAACGGTTGGCATGAAATAACGCAAATTCTCGTCGTTGGCACTCAAAGTGTTAACAATAGAAATGAGTAAATACAAACTCTGGTTTGATATAAATAAATTATCTTTAAATCTAAATAAAACAAAATGTATGGTGTTTGGAAACCGCCAGATAAAAACAGACATTCAGTTGATGATAGATAATAGAAAGAGTATATGAAAATAAATTCCTGGGAGTGATTTTAGACCATACACTCTGCTGGAAACCCCATATAGAATATGTGAGGGCTAAGATGGCAAAGAGCATCTCAATCATTAGTAAGGTGAGACGTGTACTCAATCCCAACTAATTGCACACTCTGGACTGTGCAATGATCTTGCCTTACCTGCATTACTGCACAGAGGTGTGGGGTAACACATACACAACAACCATAAATACATTGACTATCCTACAAAAAAGAGCAATAAGAGTAATAAACAATGCAGGATATCGGGACCACACACACACACTGTTTCTACAATCACATATTTTGAAGTTCATTGATATGGTAAACTTTAAAACTCTAAAGAGGGGGGGGATACAACCTCAGAGGACCATTGAACTTCAAAAAACCTGTGATGAAAACAAACCTGAAAATAATGTGTATCTCCTCTTACGGAGCCACCCTGTGGAATGGGCTAGAGCTAGACAAATAAGTGCTTCCCAATCATCTCCTCGAAGCACCCCAGCCGTTCCATGTATTTGTTAAATTCCACCACCAGCACACCTGATTCAACTTAACAAGCCCTTTATTATTTGAATCAGGTGTGCTGGTGGTGGAATTTAACAAATACTTCGAACGGCTGGGGTGCCTCGAGGAGAGGTTTGGTAACCACTGGCTAGAGGATGAACTAAAATATTGTGAAAACATAAATCAATTCAAATCTAGACTAAAAAAAATCTATTTTCGATAGGTACAGAAGGGAATAAGAGATTTAATTGCATTTAATTAATAAAGAAAATACATATGATACTGTATTGTACGTTATATCATATTACATTATATAATCATATTATAATTAATTTGTATATAATATACAATATATTGTATATCAAGTTTCAAGTTTCTTTAATAGTTGTCATACAGAAGTACAGAATACTTTCATACAAAATGCTTCTTACTGTTACGCTCCAGAGACTGTGCTAGACAAGATAGTATCAAATAACATAGTATAGCATGTAATTTAGAAGTAAAAAATTAGGTCACAGTGTTCAGTATAGACATATGTACAATGTTCGATGCAGAATAGACGTAACTGAGTTACCATATAATATACAATACTATGCAGTGTACTAATGTACAGTACTATATAGTGCAAAGCAGAAATGGGATGAGGTACAATTTAGGTACAATTTACAGTAAGGTGTACGAGTTGTAGTGCAATCCTTCATCAATAAATATAAAGTGTGGGGAGTGGGTGCTACAGTGTGTTTGTTTAAAGTGGGTGTGTGCTATAAAGTGTGTGGAGTGGGTGCTACACTAACAGTGTGTTTGTTTAAAGTGAGTGTGTGCGTGTGGATGTGTGTGCTAAGTGCGTTTGATGATTGTTGTTGTGTAGTGTTCATTGTTCGTTTAGCAGCCTGATGGCCTGGGGATAGAAGCTTCTTCTGAGTCTTTCTGTGCTCGCCTTGAGACTCCGGTATCGCTTGCCTGACCGCAGCAGTTCAAAGAGGCAGTTGTATCATGTACTATATATCTCATATCACATTATATATGTTTTGTATACACTATTATATATACTATAATACTATTATATACTGCAGGTATACTATACTGTAATGTGTACTATATGTATGTACTGTAATGTGTACTATATGTATAATATGTATGTAAATGTAAAAACAAAAGAAAAAACGTAAGTCTTCAGGGGTAGGGCCGGACAAGCCTAGTGCTTCTCCCTAGCCCTTTTCGGAAAATTGGACAATGCTGCAATAGCAGCTGGTAAAACTTTGGCGATTTATGGAATGACCATTGTTATGTGTCCAAAACCCGAAATAAAAAATAACTGAACTGAACTGAACTGAAAAGTACAGGTTCATATACCTTCAAAATAAGCCATCACTTGTACAAATCGGAGGGACACTTTTCAATCTATGTCTTATTAACCGAGATGATACCACAATCACTTGTTTAGAGCGGCGGAGCTTCAAAGGCTTGGAGCTGTGTCTCTTAACGATGCATGCAGGACTACATTACCCACATTGCAACACACCTAACCCCTCCCCCACCTAACACCTTCTCCAGGTGAGCTCCAGGGGAGCAGAAATGTGGCTTTGTTATTATAATGTGATGATGTGAGAGACAGTTTACAGTCGCTCCCTGGTATGTGTGTATTGTGTGTGCACGCTGCCCTCAGTCAGTGACGGAGCCGCCTAACAGCGCCTCTCTACTCCGTTATGAGCGAGCAACACTGTCTGATGTGTGACTGAAATAGATGCATTCGTTAGAGAAATTCCATAATCTAACAGTCATGCCTTTATTATATGCCTCATGCGCACACTGCCAGCCAGCCTTTATTAAAAACCTGCGACTGAGTCAAGTATGCGGGTGTTAAGGCGTGGGCGGAAGTGGCAATTTTTCCGAAATAAAATACCCGGAAGACTAATGAAAATAATTTTTTTTTAAATTTTAAACAACTTTATTCTACTTTATGTACTTTTAGGTGAATTATAGGGACAATATGGCTAGGGGTTAAGAGGTTAAGTTCCAGCTGAGAGGTAGGAGCTGGAGAACATAGCGGTTCCATAGCCTGAAGTCTTATGTAGTACTTTAAGATATTTAAGAAGACATTTAAAAAAAAATTGGAGAATGAGGTCCATTGACTCTAGGCTCTGTTGCCCATACTGTACGAACTCTGTTGCCCATACTGTACGAACTCTGAACTCTGTTGCCCATACTGTACGAACTCTGTTGCCCATACTGTACGAACTCTGAACGCTGTTGCCTATACTGTACGAACTCTGTTGCCTATACTGTACGAACTCTGAACGCTGTTGCCTATACTGTACGAACTCTGAACTCTGTTGCCTATACTGTACGAACTCTGTTGCCTATACTGTACGAACTCTGAACGCTGTTGCCCATACTGTACGAACTCTGTTGCCTATACTGTACGAACTCTGAACTCTGTTGCCCATACTGTACGAACTCTGAACGCTGTTGCCCATACTGTACGAACTCTGAATGCTGTTGCCCATACTGTACGAACTCTGAACGCTGTTGCCCATACTGTACGAACTCTGTTGCCCATACTGTACGAACTCTGTTGCCCATACTGTACGAACTCTGAACTTTGTTGCCCATACTGTACGAACTCTGTTGCCCATACTGTACGAACTCTGAACTCTGTTGCCCATACTGTACGAACTCTGAACTCTGTTGCCCATACTGTATGAACTCTGAACTCTGTTGCCCATACTGTACGAACTCTGTTGCCCATACTGTACGAACTCTGAACTCTGTTGCCCATACTGTACGAACTCTGAACTCTGTATACTGTACGAACTCTGAACTCTGTTGCCTATACTGTACGAACTCTGAACTCTGTTGCCCATACTGTACGAACTCTGAACGCTGTTGCCCATACTGTACGAACTCTGAATGCTGTTGCCCATACTGTACGAACTCTGAACGCTGTTGCCCATACTGTACGAACTCTGTTGCCCATACTGTACGAACTCTGTTGCCCATACTGTACGAACTCTGAACTCTGTTGCCCATACTGTACGAACTATGTTGCCCATACTGTACGAACTCTGAACTCTGTTGCCCATACTGTACGAACTCTGAACTCTGTTGCCCATACTGTACGAACTCTGAACTCTGTTGCCCATACTGTACGAACTCTGTTGCCCATACTGTACGAACTCTGAACTCTGTTGCCCATACTGTACGAACTCTGAACTCTGTTGCCCATACTGTACGAACTCTGAACGCTGTTGCCTATACCCAGTGTATACCTATATACTGCCTTCACTGTATAACACTGTATGATAGCCATGTACTGTACAATAATACTGTATATTCCATATACAGCTGAGGAAGCAGAAGCGAAACGCGTTGTGCAATAAAAAAGCAAAAACCAGTCCCAGGAGTGTGCGTCCCTTCTTTCTTTTTGAAGGTTTTCTCCTTTTAGTTATCTCTCTTGCGCTGACCTGCACCTCCAGTCGGGGTCCAACTAGATGTGCACGAGTCTTATTTAGTTTAATATATATATATATATATATATATGGAATCTAAAATGATATGATGCTAAGAGGCTAAGCTAAGAGCTAAGAGGCTAAGATCATGAGAAGGTAACATGCTAACACCACGAGAAGCTAACAGGCTAACACCACGAGAAGCTAACAGGCTAACACCACGAGAAGCTAACAGGCTAACACCACAAGAAGCTAACAGGCTAACACCACGAGAAGCTAACAGGCTAACATCACGAGAAGCTAACATGTTAACACCACGAGAAGCTAACATGTTAACACCACAAGAAGCTAACAGGCTAACATCACGATAAGCTAACAGGCTAACACCACGATAAGTTAACAGGCTAACATCACGAGAAGCTAACATGTTAACACCACAAGAAGCTAACAGGCTAACATCACGATAAGCTAACAGGCTAACACCACAAGAAGTTAACAGGCTAACATCACGAGAAGCTAACAGGCTAACATCATGAGAAGCTAACATGTTAACACCACAAGAAGCTAACAGGCTAACATCACGAGAAGCTTGATTGATTGATTGATTGATTGATTGATTGATTGAAAAGTGTATTAACAGATTGCAGAATGGGTACAGTACAGTACAGCTCAATACATACAATTGTTAAGAGGATGCAGACCTGAGAAAGACTTTCATCTTGTTTCCATCAGGGTCCCCCATTTTCAATTCATCATATGACATACAGATAGACAGTACTGCTACATCTATACATTTATGACATACCAGATTTTCAAATACAGTACTGTTTGTGATACTAAAAAAATCCAGAAGAAGAGTATATACATTTGACATAGAAACTGTGCATTGGGGGAGGTTGGGTAGGTGGGGTGGGGCTGTACATTGGAGGTGGGGGGGGGGGGGGGGGGGGGGGGGGGGGGGGGGTTGGGTAGGGGGGGGGGGGACACTGTACATTGGAATAACTGACATACATTTGACATGGAAACTGTACATTGGAGGAGGTTGGGTAGGTGGGGTGGGGTTGGGTGGGGCTGTACATTGGAATACTGACAAAGCCATGCTTGGTCTTTATTGTACAACTGGGTTAGGACATTTGTAGGGGCCAGTTTTGAATTGCAGTCTCCCGTAGGTGTTCTTTGAGAGTGTTTTTGAAGGTGGGTAGTGATTTACATTCCTTTACAGCTTTGGGTAGGGGCGTTCCACATTGTTGTGGCATAATTGCGAAAAGTGTTTAGTCCCCTTGTTTGAGCCGAATCTGGGTTTTACATGATTTGTGGAGCTCCCTCTGGTGTTGTGATCGTGGTATTCACTGACCTTGGGAAGTATTTTGACATGTACATGGGTACCTTGGTCCGTGTAGTGTATCTTATAGACCAGGCCCATTGCAAGTTGCTGTACTCTGTCGTCTACTCTAAGCCATCCTAGGTTGGCAAAGTGTGCAGGGGTGAGGTGGGTTCTAGGAGTCAGGTCAAGCAGTAGTCTGACTAGTTTGTTTTGAGATGTTTGTAATTTGGTTTTTAGTGCCTTTGAGGTGCTTTGGTACCATGAGGTGCAAGCATAGTCATAGTACCCTTGAATGAGTGCTCCTGCCAGAGTCTTCAGGGTATTCTTGTTTACCAGGGAGGAGATCCGGTACAAGAATCGAGTTCGTTGATTGACTTTTTTTATTACATTGGATGCCATTTTGTCACAGGAAAGATTAGCCTCTAGGATGGAACCCAGGTAGGTAATTTCATCTTTCCTTGTGACAATATTGTCACCCACTGTAACTGAGAAGCCGTCTGTTTTG
>NW_028172829.1:143606-147742 GCF_963971535.1 Notolepis coatsorum | reverse complement strand
TAACCCTAACCCTAACCCTAACCCTAACCCTAACCCTAACCCTAACCCTAACCCTAACCCTAACCCTAACCCTAACCCTAACCCTAACCCTAACCCTAACCCTAACCCTAACCCTAACCTAACCCTAACCCTAACCCTAACCCTAACCCTAACCCTAACCCTAACCCTAACCCTAACCCTAACCCTAACCCTAACCCTAACCCTAACCCTAACCCTAACCCTAACCCTAACCCTAACCCTAACCCTAACCCTAACCCTAACCCTAACCCTAACCCTAACCCTAACCCTAACCCTAACCCTAACCCTAACCCTAACCCTAACCCCTAACCCTAACCCTAACCCTAACCCTAACCCTAACCCTAACCCTAACCCTAACCCTAACCCTAACCCTAACCCTAACCCTAACCCTAACCCTAACCCTAACCCTAACCCTAACCCTAACCCTAACCCCTAACCCTAACCCCTAACCCTAACCCTAACCCTAACCCTAACCCTAACCCTAACCCTAACCCTAACCCTAACCCTAACCCTAACCCTAACCCTAACCCTAACCCTAACCCTAACCCTAACCCTAACCCCTAACCCTAACCCTAACCCTAACCCTAACCCTAACCCTAACCCTAACCCTAACCCTAACCCTAACCCTAACCCTAACCCTAACCCTAACCCTAACCCTAACCCTAACCCTAACCCTAACCCTAACCCTAACCCTAACCCTAACCTAACCCTAACCCTAACCCTAACCCTAACCCTAACCCTAACCCTAACCCTAACCCTAACCCTAACCCTAACCCTAACCCTAACCCTAACCCCTAACCCTAACCCTAACCCTAACCTAACCCTAACCCTAACCCTAACCCTAACCCTAACCCTAACCCTAACCCTAACCCTAACCCTAACCCTAACCCTAACCCTAACCCTAACCCTAACCCTAACCCTAACCCTAACCCTAACCCTAACCCTAACCCTAACCCTAACCCTAACCCTAACCCTAACCCTAACCCTAACCCTAACCCTAACCCTAACCCTAACCCTAACCCTAACCCTAACCCTAACCCTAACCCTAACCCTAACCTAACCTAACCCTAACCCTAACCCTAACCCTAACCCTAACCCTAACCCTAACCCTAACCCTAACCCTAACCCTAACCCTAACCCTAACCCTAACCCTAACCCTAACCCTAACCCTAACCCTAACCTAACCCTAACCCTAACCCTAACCCTAACCCTAACCTAACCCTAACCCTAACCCTAACCCTAACCCTAACCCTAACCCTAACCCTAACCCTAACCCTAACCCTAACCCTAACCCTAACCCTAACCCTAACCCTAACCCTAACCCTAACCCTAACCCTAACCCTAACCCTAAACCCTAACCCTAACCCTAACCCTAACCCTAACCCTAACCCTAACCCTAACCCTAACCCTAACCCTAACCCTAACCCTAACCCTAACCCTAACCCTAACCCTAACCCTAACCCTAACCCTAACCCTAACCCTAACCCTAACCCTAACCCTAACCCTAACCCTAACCCTAACCCTAACCCTAACCTAACCCTAACCCTAACCCTAACCCTAACCCTAACCCTAACCCTAACCCTAACCCTAACCCTAACCCTAACCCTAACCCTAACCCTAACCCTAACCCTAACCCTAACCCTAACCCTAACCCTAACCCTAACCCTAACCCTAACCCTAACCCTAACCCTAACCCTAACCCTAACCCTAACCCTAACCCTAACCCTAACCCTAACCCTAACCCTAACCCTAACCCTAACCCTAACCCTAACCCTAACCCTAACCCTAACCCTAACCCTAACCCTAACCCTAACCCTAACCCTAACCCTAACCCTAACCCTAACCCTAACCCTAACCCTAACCCTAACCCTAACCCTAACCCTAACCCTAACCCTAACCCTAACCCTAACCCTAACCCTAACCCTAACCCTAACCCTAACCCTAACCCTAACCCTAACCCTAACCCTAACCCTAACCCTAACCCTAACCCTAACCCTAACCCTAACCCTAACCCTAACCCTAACCTAACCCTAACCCTAACCCTAACCCTAACCCTAACCCTAACCCCTAACCCTAACCCTAACCCTAACCCTAACCCTAACCCTAACCCTAACCCTAACCCTAACCCTAACCCTAACCCTAACCCTAACCCTAACCCTAACCCTAACCCTAACCCTAACCCTAACCCTAACCCTAACCCTAACCCTAACCCTAACCCTAACCCTAACCCTAACCCTAACCCTAACCCTAACCCTAACCCTAACCCTAACCCTAACCCTAACCCTAACCCTAACCCTAACCCTAACCCTAACCCTAACCCTAACCCTAACCCTAACCCTAACCCTAACCCTAACCCTAACCTAACCCTAACCCTAACCCTAACCCTAACCCTAACCCTAACCCTAACCCTAACCCTAACCCTAACCCTAACCCTAACCCTAACCCTAACCCTAACCCTAACCCTAACCCTAACCCTAACCCTAACCCTAACCCTAACCCTAACCCTAACCCTAACCCTAACCCTAACCCTAACCCTAACCCTAACCCTAACCCTAACCCTAACCCTAACCCTAACCCTAACCCTAACCCTAACCCTAACCCTAACCCTAACCCTAACCCTAACCCTAACCCTAACCCTAACCCTAACCCTAACCCTAACCCTAACCCTAACCCTAACCCTAACCCTAACCCTAACCCTAACCCTAACCCTAACCCTAACCCTAACCCTAACCCTAACCCTAACCCTAACCCTAACCCTAACCCTAACCCTAACCCTAACCCTAACCCTAACCCTAACCCTAACCCTAACCCTAACCCTAACCCTAACCCTAACCCTAACCCTAACCCTAACCCTAACCCTAACCCTAACCCTAACCCTAACCCTAACCCTAACCCTAACCCTAACCCTAACCCTAACCCTAACCCTAACCCTAACCCTAACCCTAACCCTAACCCTAACCCTAACCCTAACCCTAACCCTAACCCTAACCCTAACCCTAACCCTAACCCTAACCCTAACCCTAACCCTAACCCTAACCCTAACCCTAACCCTAACCCTAACCCTAACCCTAACCCTAACCCTAACCCTAACCCTAACCCTAACCCTAACCCTAACCCTAACCCTAACCCTAACCCTAACCCTAACCCTAACCCTAACCCTAACCCTAACCCTAACCCTAACCCTAACCCTAACCCTAACCCTAACCCTAACCCTAACCCTAACCCTAACCCTAACCCTAACCCTAACCCTAACCCTAACCCTAACCCTAACCCTAACCCTAACCCTAACCCTAACCCTAACCCTAACCCTAACCCTAACCCTAACCCTAACCCTAACCCCTAACCCTAACCCTAACCCTAACCCTAACCCTAACCCTAACCCTAACCCTAACCCTAACCCTAACCCTAACCCTAACCCTAACCCTAACCCTAACCCTAACCCTAACCCTAACCCTAACCCTAACCCTAACCCTAACCCTAACCCTAACCCTAACCCTAACCCTAACCCTAACCCTAACCCTAACCCTAACCCTAACCCTAACCCTAACCCTAACCCTAACCCTAACCCTAACCCTAACCCTAACCCTAACCCTAACCCTAACCCTAACCCTAACCCTAACCCTAACCCCTAACCCTAACCCTAACCCTAACCCTAACCCTAACCCTAACCCTAACCCTAACCCTAACCCTAACCCTAACCCTAACCCTAACCCTAACCCTAACCCTAACCCTAACCCTAACCCTAACCCTAACCCTAACCCTAACCTAACCTAACCCTAACCCTAACCCTAACCCTAACCCTAACCCTAACCCTAACCCTAACCCTAACCCTAACCCTAACCCTAACCCCTAACCCTAACCCTAACCCTAACCCTAACCCTAACCCTAACCCTAACCCTAACCCTAACCCTAACCCTAACCCTAACCCTAACCCTAACCCTAACCCTAACCCTAACCCTAACCCTAACCCTAACCCTAACCCTAACCCTAACCCTAACCCTAACCCTAACCCTAACCCTAACCCTAACCCTAACCCTAACCCTAACCCTAACCCTAACCCTAACCCTAACCCTAACCCTAACCCTAACCCTAACCCTAACCCTAACCCTAACCCTAAC
>NW_028172829.1:68606-138606 GCF_963971535.1 Notolepis coatsorum | reverse complement strand
ATGGCATTAGAATGGCAAAAGACTGTTTAGAATGTGTTTTTATTTCATAAGCGAATATCTTTTTACAAGTGCTAAATTTCAAGCCAGCAACCTTACTAAGACAGTCTAAATAGCCCTACAATGCAGATAATGGCATTAGAATGGCAAAAGACTGTTTAGAATGTGTTTTTATTTCATAAGCGAATATCTTTTTACAAGTGCTAAATTTCAAGCCAGCAACCTTACTAAGACAGTCTAAATAGCCCTTCAATGCAGATAATGGCATTAGAATGGCAAAAGACTGTTTAGAATGTGTTTTTATTTCATAAGCGAATATCTTTTTACAAGTGCTAAATTTCAAGCCAGCAACCTTACTAAGACAGTCTAAATAGCCCTACAATGCAGATAATGGCATTAGAATGGCAAAAGACTGTTTAGAATGTGTTTTTATTTCATAAGCGAATATCTTTTTACAAGTGCTAAATTTCAAGCCTGCAACCTTACTATAGCCCTACAATGCAGATAATGGCATTAGAATGGCAAAAGACTGTTTAGAATGTGTTTTTATTTCATAAGCGAATATCTTTTTACAAGTGCTAAATTTCAAGCCAGCAACCTTACTAAGACAGTCTAAATAGCCCTACAATGCAGATAATGGCATTAGAATGGCAAAAGACTGTTTAGAATGTGTTTTTATTTCATAAGCGAATATCTTTTTACAAGTGCTAAATTTCAAGCCAGCAACCTTACTAAGACAGTCTAAATAGCCCTTCAATGCAGATAATGGCATTAGAATGGCAAAAGACTGTTTAGAATGTGTTTTTATTTCATAAGCGAATATCTTTTTACAAGTGCTAAATTTCAAGCCAGCAACCTTACTAAGACAGTCTAAATAGCCCTACAATGCAGATAATGGCATTAGAATGGCAAAAGACTGTTTAGAATGTGTTTTTATTTCATAAGCGAATATCTTTTTACAAGTGCTAAATTTCAAGCCAGCAACCTTACTAAGACAGTCTAAATAGCCCTTCAATGCAGATAATGGCATTAGAATGGCAAAAGACTGTTTAGAATGTGTTTTTATTTCATAAGCGAATATCTTTTTACAAGTGCTAAATTTCAAGCCAGCAACCTTACTAAGACAGTCTAAATAGCCCTACAATGCAGATAATGGCATTAGAATGGCAAAAGACTGTTTAGAATGTGTTTTTATTTCATAAGCGAATATCTTTTTACAAGTGCTAAATTTCAAGCCAGCAACCTTACTAAGACAGTCTAAATAGCCCTTCAATGCAGATAATGGCATTAGAATGGCAAAAGACTGTTTAGAATGTGTTTTTATTTCATAAGCGAATATCTTTTTACAAGTGCTAAATTTCAAGCCAGCAACCTTACTAAGACAGTCTAAATAGCCCTACAATGCAGATAATGGCATTAGAATGGCAAAAGACTGTTTAGAATGTGTTTTTATTTCATAAGCGAATATCTTTTTACAAGTGCTAAATTTCAAGCCTGCAACCTTACTATAGCCCTACAATGCAGATAATGGCATTAGAATGGCAAAAGACTGTTTAGAATGTGTTTTTATTTCATAAGCGAATATCTTTTTACAAGTGCTAAATTTCAAGCCAGCAACCTTACTAAGACAGTCTAAATAGCCCTACAATGCAGATAATGGCATTAGAATGGCAAAAGACTGTTTAGAATGTGTTTTTATTTCATAAGCGAATATCTTTTTACAAGTGCTAAATTTCAAGCCAGCAACCTTACTAAGACAGTCCTAAATAGCCCTTCAATGCAGATAATGGCATTAGAATGGCAAAAGACTGTTTAGAATGTGTTTTTATTTCATAAGCGAATATCTTTTTACAAGTGCTAAATTTCAAGCCAGCAACCTTACTAAGACAGTCTAAATAGCCCTACAATGCAGATAATGGCATTAGAATGGCAAAAGACTGTTTAGAATGTGTTTTTATTTCATAAGCGAATATCTTTTTACAAGTGCTAAATTTCAAGCCAGCAACCTTACTAAGACAGTCTAAATAGCCCTTCAATGCAGATAATGGCATTAGAATGGCAAAAGACTGTTTAGAATGTGTTTTTATTTCATAAGCGAATATCTTTTTACAAGTGCTAAATTTCAAGCCAGCAACCTTACTAAGACAGTCTAAATAGCCCTACAATGCAGATAATGGCATTAGAATGGCAAAACACTGTTTAGAATGTGTTTTTATTTCATAAGCGAATATCTTTTTACAAGTGCTAAATTTCAAGCCTGCAACCTTACTATAGCCCTACAATGCAGATAATGGCATTAGAATGGCAAAAGACTGTTTAGAATGTGTTTTTATTTCATAAGCGAATATCTTTTTACAAGTGCTAAATTTCAAGCCAGCAACCTTACTAAGACAGTCTAAATAGCCCTACAATGCAGATAATGGCATTAGAATGGCAAAAGACTGTTTAGAATGTGTTTTTATTTCATAAGCGAATATCTTTTTACAAGTGCTAAATTTCAAGCCAGCAACCTTACTAAGACAGTCTAAATAGCCCTTCAATGCAGATAATGGCATTAGAATGGCAAAAGACTGTTTAGAATGTGTTTTTATTTCATAAGCGAATATCTTTTTACAAGTGCTAAATTTCAAGCCAGCAACCTTACTAAGACAGTCTAAATAGCCCTACAATGCAGATAATGGCATTAGAATGGCAAAAGACTGTTTAGAATGTGTTTTTATTTCATAAGCGAATATCTTTTTACAAGTGCTAAATTTCAAGCCAGCAACCTTACTAAGACAGTCTAAATAGCCCTTCAATGCAGATAATGGCATTAGAATGGCAAAAGACTGTTTAGAATGTGTTTTTATTTCATAAGCGAATATCTTTTTACAAGTGCTAAATTTCAAGCCAGCAACCTTACTAAGACAGTCTAAATAGCCCTACAATGCAGATAATGGCATTAGAATGGCAAAACACTGTTTAGAATGTGTTTTTATTTCATAAGCGAATATCTTTTTACAAGTGCTAAATTTCAAGCCTGCAACCTTACTATAGCCCTACAATGCAGATAATGGCATTAGAATGGCAAAAGACTGTTTAGAATGTGTTTTTATTTCATAAGCGAATATCTTTTTACAAGTGCTAAATTTCAAGCCAGCAACCTTACTAAGACAGTCTAAATAGCCCTACAATGCAGATAATGGCATTAGAATGGCAAAAGACTGTTTAGAATGTGTTTTTATTTCATAAGCGAATATCTTTTTACAAGTGCTAAATTTCAAGCCAGCAACCTTACTAAGACAGTCTAAATAGCCCTTCAATGCAGATAATGGCATTAGAATGGCAAAAGACTGTTTAGAATGTGTTTTTATTTCATAAGCGAATATCTTTTTACAAGTGCTAAATTTCAAGCCAGCAACCTTACTAAGACAGTCTAAATAGCCCTACAATGCAGATAATGGCATTAGAATGGCAAAAGACTGTTTAGAATGTGTTTTTATTTCATAAGCGAATATCTTTTTACAAGTGCTAAATTTCAAGCCAGCAACCTTACTAAGACAGTCTAAATAGCCCTTCAATGCAGATAATGGCATTAGAATGGCAAAAGACTGTTTAGAATGTGTTTTTATTTCATAAGCGAATATCTTTTTACAAGTGCTAAATTTCAAGCCAGCAACCTTACTAAGACAGTCTAAATAGCCCTACAATGCAGATAATGGCATTAGAATGGCAAAACACTGTTTAGAATGTGTTTTTATTTCATAAGCGAATATCTTTTTACAAGTGCTAAATTTCAAGCCAGCAACCTTACTAAGACAGTCTAAATAGCCCTACAATGCAGATAATGGCATTAGAATGGCAAAACACTGTTTAGAATGTGTTTTTATTTCATAAGCGAATATCTTTTTACAAGTGCTAAATTTCAAGCCAGCAACCTTACTAAGACAGTCTAAATAGCCCTTCAATGCAGATAATGTCATTAGAATGGCAAAACACTGTTTAGAATGTGTTTTTATTTCATAAGCGAATATCTTTTTACAAGTGCTAAATTTCAAGCCAGCAACCTTACTAAGACAGTCTAAATAGCCCTACAATGCAGATAATGGCATTAGAATGGCAAAAGACTGTTTAGAATGTGTTTTTATTTCATAAGCGAATATCTTTTTACAAGTGCTAAATTTCAAGCCAGCAACCTTACTAAGACAGTCTAAATAGCCCTACAATGCAGATAATGGCATTAGAATGGCAAAAGACTGTTTAGAATGTGTTTTTATTTCATAAGCGAATATCTTTTTACAAGTGCTAAATTTCAAGCCAGCAACCTTACTAAGACAGTCTAAATAGCCCTTCAATGCAGATAATGGCATTAGAATGGCAAAAGACTGTTTAGAATGTGTTTTTATTTCATAAGCGAATATCTTTTTACAAGTGCTAAATTTCAAGCCAGCAACCTTACTAAGACAGTCTAAATAGCCCTACAATGCAGATAATGGCATTAGAATGGCAAAAGACTGTTTAGAATGTGTTTTTATTTCATAAGCGAATATCTTTTTACAAGTGCTAAATTTCAAGCCTGCAACCTTACTAATAGCCCTACAATGCAGATAATGGCATTAGAATGGCAAAAGACTGTTTAGAATGTGTTTTTATTTCATAAGCGAATATCTTTTTACAAGTGCTAAATTTCAAGCCAGCAACCTTACTAAGACAGTCTAAATAGCCCTACAATGCAGATAATGGCATTAGAATGGCAAAAGACTGTTTAGAATGTGTTTTTATTTCATAAGCGAATATCTTTTTACAAGTGCTAAATTTCAAGCCAGCAACCTTACTAAGACAGTCTAAATAGCCCTTCAATGCAGATAATGGCATTAGAATGGCAAAAGACTGTTTAGAATGTGTTTTTATTTCATAAGCGAATATCTTTTTACAAGTGCTAAATTTCAAGCCAGCAACCTTACTAAGACAGTCTAAATAGCCCTACAATGCAGATAATGGCATTAGAATGGCAAAAGACTGTTTAGAATGTGTTTTTATTTCATAAGCGAATATCTTTTTACAAGTGCTAAATTTCAAGCCTGCAACCTTACTATAGCCCTACAATGCAGATAATGGCATTAGAATGGCAAAAGACTGTTTAGAATGTGTTTTTATTTCATAAGCGAATATCTTTTTACAAGTGCTAAATTTCAAGCCAGCAACCTTACTAAGACAGTCTAAATAGCCCTACAATGCAGATAATGGCATTAGAATGGCAAAAGACTGTTTAGAATGTGTTTTTATTTCATAAGCGAATATCTTTTTACAAGTGCTAAATTTCAAGCCAGCAACCTTACTAAGACAGTCTAAATAGCCCTACAATGCAGATAATGGCATTAGAATGGCAAAAGACTGTTTAGAATGTGTTTTTATTTCATAAGCGAATATCTTTTTACAAGTGCTAAATTTCAAGCCAGCAACCTTACTATAGCCCTACAATGCAGATAATGGCATTAGAATGGCAAAAGACTGTTTAGAATGTGTTTTTATTTCATAAGCGAATATCTTTTTACAAGTGCTAAATTTCAAGCCAGCAACCTTACTAAGACAGTCTAAATAGCCCTACAATGCAGATAATGGCATTAGAATGGCAAAAGACTGTTTAGAATGTGTTTTTATTTCATAAGCGAATATCTTTTTACAAGTGCTAAATTTCAAGCCTGCAACCTTACTATAGCCCTACAATGCAGATAATGGCATTAGAATGGCAAAAGACTGTTTAGAATGTGTTTTTATTTCATAAGCGAATATCTTTTTACAAGTGCTAAATTTCAAGCCAGCAACCTTACTAAGACAGTCTAAATAGCCCTACAATGCAGATAATGGCATTAGAATGGCAAAAGACTGTTTAGAATGTGTTTTTATTTCATAAGCGAATATCTTTTTACAAGTGCTAAATTTCAAGCCAGCAACCTTACTAAGACAGTCTAAATAGCCCTTCAATGCAGATAATGGCATTAGAATGGCAAAAGACTGTTTAGAATGTGTTTTTATTTCATAAGCGAATATCTTTTTACAAGTGCTAAATTTCAAGCCAGCAACCTTACTAAGACAGTCTAAATAGCCCTACAATGCAGATAATGGCATTAGAATGGCAAAAGACTGTTTAGAATGTGTTTTTATTTCATAAGCGAATATCTTTTTACAAGTGCTAAATTTCAAGCCTGCAACCTTACTATAGCCCTACAATGCAGATAATGGCATTAGAATGGCAAAAGACTGTTTAGAATGTGTTTTTATTTCATAAGCGAATATCTTTTTACAAGTGCTAAATTTCAAGCCAGCAACCTTACTAAGACAGTCTAAATAGCCCTACAATGCAGATAATGGCATTAGAATGGCAAAAGACTGTTTAGAATGTGTTTTTATTTCATAAGCGAATATCTTTTTACAAGTGCTAAATTTCAAGCCAGCAACCTTACTAAGACAGTCTAAATAGCCCTACAATGCAGATAATGGCATTAGAATGGCAAAAGACTGTTTAGAATGTGTTTTTATTTCATAAGCGAATATCTTTTTACAAGTGCTAAATTTCAAGCCAGCAACCTTACTAAGACAGTCTAAATAGCCCTTCAATGCAGATAATGGCATTAGAATGGCAAAAGACTGTTTAGAATGTGTTTTTATTTCATAAGCGAATATCTTTTTACAAGTGCTAAATTTCAAGCCAGCAACCTTACTAAGACAGTCTAAATAGCCCTACAATGCAGATAATGGCATTAGAATGGCAAAAGACTGTTTAGAATGTGTTTTTATTTCATAAGCGAATATCTTTTTACAAGTGCTAAATTTCAAGCCTGCAACCTTACTATAGCCCTACAATGCAGATAATGGCATTAGAATGGCAAAAGACTGTTTAGAATGTGTTTTTATTTCATAAGCGAATATCTTTTTACAAGTGCTAAATTTCAAGCCAGCAACCTTACTAAGACAGTCTAAATAGCCCTACAATGCAGATAATGGCATTAGAATGGCAAAAGACTGTTTAGAATGTGTTTTTATTTCATAAGCGAATATCTTTTTACAAGTGCTAAATTTCAAGCCAGCAACCTTACTAAGACAGTCTAAATAGCCCTTCAATGCAGATAATGGCATTAGAATGGCAAAAGACTGTTTAGAATGTGTTTTTATTTCATAA
The DNA here is from genome assembly GCF_963971535.1 of Notolepis coatsorum. NCBI lineage: Eukaryota > Metazoa > Chordata > Actinopteri > Aulopiformes > Paralepididae > Notolepis > Notolepis coatsorum. The sequence continues at coordinate 131,450 of NW_028172829.1, read as the reverse complement.
GCGAATATCTTTTTACAAGTGCTAAATTTCAAGCCAGCAACCTTACTAAGACAGTCTAAATAGCCCTACAATGCAGATAATGGCATTAGAATGGCAAAAGACTGTTTAGAATGTGTTTTTATTTCATAAGCGAATATCTTTTTACAAGTGCTAAATTTCAAGCCTGCAACCTTACTATAGCCCTACAATGCAGATAATGGCATTAGAATGGCAAAAGACTGTTTAGAATGTGTTTTTATTTCATAAGCGAATATCTTTTTACAAGTGCTAAATTTCAAGCCAGCAACCTTACTAAGACAGTCTAAATAGCCCTACAATGCAGATAATGGCATTAGAATGGCAAAAGACTGTTTAGAATGTGTTTTTATTTCATAAGCGAATATCTTTTTACAAGTGCTAAATTTCAAGCCAGCAACCTTACTAAGACAGTCTAAATAGCCCTACAATGCAGATAATGGCATTAGAATGGCAAAAGACTGTTTAGAATGTGTTTTTATTTCATAAGCGAATATCTTTTTACAAGTGCTAAATTTCAAGCCAGCAACCTTACTAAGACAGTCTAAATAGCCCTTCAATGCAGATAATGGCATTAGAATGGCAAAAGACTGTTTAGAATGTGTTTTTATTTCATAAGCGAATATCTTTTTACAAGTGCTAAATTTCAAGCCAGCAACCTTACTAAGACAGTCTAAATAGCCCTACAATGCAGATAATGGCATTAGAATGGCAAAAGACTGTTTAGAATGTGTTTTTATTTCATAAGCGAATATCTTTTTACAAGTGCTAAATTTCAAGCCTGCAACCTTACTATAGCCCTACAATGCAGATAATGGCATTAGAATGGCAAAAGACTGTTTAGAATGTGTTTTTATTTCATAAGCGAATATCTTTTTACAAGTGCTAAATTTCAAGCCAGCAACCTTACTAAGACAGTCTAAATAGCCCTACAATGCAGATAATGGCATTAGAATGGCAAAAGACTGTTTAGAATGTGTTTTTATTTCATAAGCGAATATCTTTTTACAAGTGCTAAATTTCAAGCCAGCAACCTTACTAAGACAGTCTAAATAGCCCTACAATGCAGATAATGGCATTAGAATGGCAAAAGACTGTTTAGAATGTGTTTTTATTTCATAAGCGAATATCTTTTTACAAGTGCTAAATTTCAAGCCAGCAACCTTACTATAGCCCTACAATGCAGATAATGGCATTAGAATGGCAAAAGACTGTTTAGAATGTGTTTTTATTTCATAAGCGAATATCTTTTTACAAGTGCTAAATTTCAAGCCAGCAACCTTACTATAGCCCTACAATGCAGATAATGGCATTAGAATGGCAAAAGACTGTTTAGAATGTGTTTTTATTTCATAAGCGAATATCTTTTTACAAGTGCTAAATTTCAAGCCTGCAACCTTACTATAGCCCTACAATGCAGATAATGGCATTAGAATGGCAAAAGACTGTTTAGAATGTGTTTTTATTTCATAAGCGAATATCTTTTTACAAGTGCTAAATTTCAAGCCAGCAACCTTACTATAGCCCTACAATGCAGATAATGGCATTAGAATGGCAAAAGACTGTTTAGAATGTGTTTTTATTTCATAAGCGAATATCTTTTTACAAGTGCTAAATTTCAAGCCAGCAACCTTACTAAGACAGTCTAAATAGCCCTACAATGCAGATAATGGCATTAGAATGGCAAAAGACTGTTTAGAATGTGTTTTTATTTCATAAGCGAATATCTTTTTACAAGTGCTAAATTTCAAGCCTGCAACCTTACTATAGCCCTACAATGCAGATAATGGCATTAGAATGGCAAAAGACTGTTTAGAATGTGTTTTTATTTCATAAGCGAATATCTTTTTACAAGTGCTAAATTTCAAGCCAGCAACCTTACTAAGACAGTCTAAATAGCCCTACAATGCAGATAATGGCATTAGAATGGCAAAAGACTGTTTAGAATGTGTTTTTATTTCATAAGCGAATATCTTTTTACAAGTGCTAAATTTCAAGCCAGCAACCTTACTAAGACAGTCTAAATAGCCCTTCAATGCAGATAATGGCATTAGAATGGCAAAAGACTGTTTAGAATGTGTTTTTATTTCATAAGCGAATATCTTTTTACAAGTGCTAAATTTCAAGCCAGCAACCTTACTAAGACAGTCTAAATAGCCCTACAATGCAGATAATGGCATTAGAATGGCAAAAGACTGTTTAGAATGTGTTTTTATTTCATAAGCGAATATCTTTTTACAAGTGCTAAATTTCAAGCCAGCAACCTTACTAAGACAGTCTAAATAGCCCTTCAATGCAGATAATGGCATTAGAATGGCAAAAGACTGTTTAGAATGTGTTTTTATTTCATAAGCGAATATCTTTTTACAAGTGCTAAATTTCAAGCCAGCAACCTTACTAAGACAGTCTAAATAGCCCTACAATGCAGATAATGGCATTAGAATGGCAAAAGACTGTTTAGAATGTGTTTTTATTTCATAAGCGAATATCTTTTTACAAGTGCTAAATTTCAAGCCTGCAACCTTACTATAGCCCTACAATGCAGATAATGGCATTAGAATGGCAAAAGACTGTTTAGAATGTGTTTTTATTTCATAAGCGAATATCTTTTTACAAGTGCTAAATTTCAAGCCAGCAACCTTACTAAGACAGTCTAAATAGCCCTTCAATGCAGATAATGGCATTAGAATGGCAAAAGACTGTTTAGAATGTGTTTTTATTTCATAAGCGAATATCTTTTTACAAGTGCTAAATTTCAAGCCAGCAACCTTACTAAGACAGTCTAAATAGCCCTTCAATGCAGATAATGGCATTAGAATGGCAAAAGACTGTTTAAATGTGTTTTTATTTCATAAGCGAATATCTTTTTACAAGTGCTAAATTTCAAGCCAGCAACCTTACTAAGACAGTCTAAATAGCCCTACAATGCAGATAATGGCATTAGAATGGCAAAAGACTGTTTAGAATGTGTTTTTATTTCATAAGCGAATATCTTTTTACAAGTGCTAAATTTCAAGCCTGCAACCTTACTATAGCCCTACAATGCAGATAATGGCATTAGAATGGCAAAACACTGTTTAGAATGTGTTTTTATTTCATAAGCGAATATCTTTTTACAAGTGCTAAATTTCAAGCCAGCAACCTTACTAAGACAGTCTAAATAGCCCTACAATGCAGATAATGGCATTAGAATGGCAAAAGACTGTTTAGAATGTGTTTTTATTTCATAAGCGAATATCTTTTTACAAGTGCTAAATTTCAAGCCTGCAACCTTACTATAGCCCTACAATGCAGATAATGGCATTAGAATGGCAAAACACTGTTTAGAATGTGTTTTTATTTCATAAGCGAATATCTCTTTACAAGTGCTAAATTTCAAGCCTGCAACCTTACTATAGCCCTACAATGCAGATAATGGCATTAGAATGGCAAAAGACTGTTTAGAATGTGTTTTTATTTCATAAGCGAATATCTTTTTACAAGTGCTAAATTTCAAGCCAGCAACCTTACTATAGCCCTACAATGCAGATAATGGCATTAGAATGGCAAAAGACTGTTTAGAATGTGTTTTTATTTCATAAGCGAATATCTTTTTACAAGTGCTAAATTTCAAGCCTGCAACCTTACTATAGCCCTACAATGCAGATAATGGCATTAGAATGGCAAAAGACTGTTTAGAAGTGTATTTTTATTTCATAAGCGAATATCTTTTTACAAGTGCTAAATTTCAAGCCAGCAACCTTACTAAGACAGTCTAAATAGCCCTTCAATGCAGATAATGGCATTAGAATGGCAAAAGACTGTTTAGAATGTGTTTTTATTTCATAAGCGAATATCTTTTTACAAGTGCTAAATTTCAAGCCTGCAACCTTACTATAGCCCTACAATGCAGATAATGGCATTAGAATGGCAAAAGACTGTTTAGAATGTGTTTTTATTTCATAAGCGAATATCTTTTTACAAGTGCTAAATTTCAAGCCAGCAACCTTACTAAGACAGTCTAAATAGCCCTTCAATGCAGATAATGGCATTAGAATGGCAAAAGACTGTTTAGAATGTGTTTTTATTTCATAAGCGAATATCTTTTTACAAGTGCTAAATTTCAAGCCAGCAACCTTACTAAGACAGTCTAAATAGCCCTTCAATGCAGATAATGGCATTAGAATGGCAAAAGACTGTTTAGAATGTGTTTTTATTTCATAAGCGAATATCTTTTTACAAGTGCTAAATTTCAAGCCAGCAACCTTACTAAGACAGTCTAAATAGCCCTTCAATGCAGATAATGGCATTAGAATGGCAAAAGACTGTTTAGAATGTGTTTTTATTTCATAAGCGAATATCTTTTTACAAGTGCTAAATTTCAAGCCAGCAACCTTACTAAGACAGTCTAAATAGCCCTACAATGCAGATAATGGCATTAGAATGGCAAAAGACTGTTTAGAATGTGTTTTTATTTCATAAGCGAATATCTTTTTACAAGTGCTAAATTTCAAGCCAGCAACCTTACTAAGACAGTCTAAATAGCCCTACAATGCAGATAATGGCATTAGAATGGCAAAAGACTGTTTAGAATGTGTTTTTATTTCATAAGCGAATATCTTTTTACAAGTGCTAAATTTCAAGCCAGCAACCTTACTATAGCCCTACAATGCAGATAATGGCATTAGAATGGCAAAAGACTGTTTAGAATGTGTTTTTATTTCATAAGCGAATATCTTTTTACAAGTGCTAAATTTCAAGCCAGCAACCTTACTATAGCCCTACAATGCAGATAATGGCATTAGAATGGCAAAAGACTGTTTAGAATGTGTTTTTATTTCATAAGCGAATATCTTTTTACAAGTGCTAAATTTCAAGCCTGCAACCTTACTATAGCCCTACAATGCAGATAATGGCATTAGAATGGCAAAAGACTGTTTAGAATGTGTTTTTATTTCATAAGCGAATATCTTTTTACAAGTGCTAAATTTCAAGCCAGCAACCTTACTATAGCCCTACAATGCAGATAATGGCATTAGAATGGCAAAAGACTGTTTAGAATGTGTTTTTATTTCATAAGCGAATATCTTTTTACAAGTGCTAAATTTCAAGCCAGCAACCTTACTAAGACAGTCTAAATAGCCCTACAATGCAGATAATGGCATTAGAATGGCAAAAGACTGTTTAGAATGTGTTTTTATTTCATAAGCGAATATCTTTTTACAAGTGCTAAATTTCAAGCCTGCAACCTTACTATAGCCCTACAATGCAGATAATGGCATTAGAATGGCAAAAGACTGTTTAGAATGTGTTTTTATTTCATAAGCTAATATCTTTTTACAAGTGCTAAATTTCAAGCCAGCAACCTTACTAAGACAGTCTAAATAGCCCTACAATGCAGATAATGGCATTAGAATGGCAAAAGACTGTTTAGAATGTGTTTTTATTTCATAAGCGAATATCTTTTTACAAGTGCTAAATTTCAAGCCAGCAACCTTACTAAGACAGTCTAAATAGCCCTACAATGCAGATAATGGCATTAGAATGGCAAAAGACTGTTTAGAATGTGTTTTTATTTCATAAGCGAATATCTTTTTACAAGTGCTAAATTTCAAGCCAGCAACCTTACTAAGACAGTCTAAATAGCCCTTCAATGCAGATAATGGCATTAGAATGGCAAAAGACTGTTTAGAATGTGTTTTTATTTCATAAGCGAATATCTTTTTACAAGTGCTAAATTTCAAGCCAGCAACCTTACTAAGACAGTCTAAATAGCCCTACAATGCAGATAATGGCATTAGAATGGCAAAAGACTGTTTAGAATGTGTTTTTATTTCATAAGCGAATATCTTTTTACAAGTGCTAAATTTCAAGCCAGCAACCTTACTAAGACAGTCTAAATAGCCCTTCAATGCAGATAATGGCATTAGAATGGCAAAAGACTGTTTAGAATGTGTTTTTATTTCATAAGCGAATATCTTTTTACAAGTGCTAAATTTCAAGCCAGCAACCTTACTAAGACAGTCTAAATAGCCCTACAATGCAGATAATGGCATTAGAATGGCAAAACACTGTTTAGAATGTGTTTTTATTTCATAAGCGAATATCTTTTTACAAGTGCTAAATTTCAAGCCTGCAACCTTACTATAGCCCTACAATGCAGATAATGGCATTAGAATGGCAAAAGACTGTTTAGAATGTGTTTTTATTTCATAAGCGAATATCTTTTTACAAGTGCTAAATTTCAAGCCAGCAACCTTACTAAGACAGTCTAAATAGCCCTACAATGCAGATAATGGCATTAGAATGGCAAAAGACTGTTTAGAATGTGTTTTTATTTCATAAGCGAATATCTTTTTACAAGTGCTAAATTTCAAGCCAGCAACCTTACTAAGACAGTCTAAATAGCCCTTCAATGCAGATAATGGCATTAGAATGGCAAAAGACTGTTTAGAATGTGTTTTTATTTCATAAGCGAATATCTTTTTACAAGTGCTAAATTTCAAGCCAGCAACCTTACTAAGACAGTCTAAATAGCCCTACAATGCAGATAATGGCATTAGAATGGCAAAAGACTGTTTAGAATGTGTTTTTATTTCATAAGCGAATATCTTTTTACAAGTGCTAAATTTCAAGCCAGCAACCTTACTAAGACAGTCTAAATAGCCCTTCAATGCAGATAATGGCATTAGAATGGCAAAAGACTGTTTAGAATGTGTTTTTATTTCATAAGCGAATATCTTTTTACAAGTGCTAAATTTCAAGCCAGCAACCTTACTAAGACAGTCTAAATAGCCCTACAATGCAGATAATGGCATTAGAATGGCAAAACACTGTTTAGAATGTGTTTTTATTTCATAAGCGAATATCTTTTTACAAGTGCTAAATTTCAAGCCAGCAACCTTACTAAGACAGTCTAAATAGCCCTACAATGCAGATAATGGCATTAGAATGGCAAAACACTGTTTAGAATGTGTTTTTATTTCATAAGCGAATATCTTTTTACAAGTGCTAAATTTCAAGCCAGCAACCTTACTAAGACAGTCTAAATAGCCCTTCAATGCAGATAATGTCATTAGAATGGCAAAACACTGTTTAGAATGTGTTTTTATTTCATAAGCGAATATCTTTTTACAAGTGCTAAATTTCAAGCCAGCAACCTTACTAAGACAGTCTAAATAGCCCTACAATGCAGATAATGGCATTAGAATGGCAAAAGACTGTTTAGAATGTGTTTTTATTTCATAAGCGAATATCTTTTTACAAGTGCTAAATTTCAAGCCAGCAACCTTACTAAGACAGTCTAAATAGCCCTACAATGCAGATAATGGCATTAGAATGGCAAAAGACTGTTTAGAATGTGTTTTTATTTCATAAGCGAATATCTTTTTACAAGTGCTAAATTTCAAGCCAGCAACCTTACTAAGACAGTCTAAATAGCCCTTCAATGCAGATAATGGCATTAGAATGGCAAAAGACTGTTTAGAAAGTGTTTTTATTTCATAAGCGAATATCTTTTTACAAGTGCTAAATTTCAAGCCAGCAACCTTACTAAGACAGTCTAAATAGCCCTACAATGCAGATAATGGCATTAGAATGGCAAAAGACTGTTTAGAATGTGTTTTTATTTCATAAGCGAATATCTTTTTACAAGTGCTAAATTTCAAGCCTGCAACCTTACTATAGCCCTACAATGCAGATAATGGCATTAGAATGGCAAAAGACTGTTTAGAATGTGTTTTTATTTCATAAGCGAATATCTTTTTACAAGTGCTAAATTTCAAGCCTGCAACCTTACTATAGCCCTACAATGCAGATAATGGCATTAGAATGGCAAAAGACTGTTTAGAATGTGTTTTTATTTCATAAGCGAATATCTTTTTACAAGTGCTAAATTTCAAGCCAGCAACCTTACTAAGACAGTCTAAATAGCCCTACAATGCAGATAATGGCATTAGAATGGCAAAAGACTGTTTAGAATGTGTTTTTATTTCATAAGCGAATATCTTTTTACAAGTGCTAAATTTCAAGCCAGCAACCTTACTAAGACAGTCTAAATAGCCCTTCAATGCAGATAATGGCATTAGAATGGCAAAAGACTGTTTAGAATGTGTTTTTATTTCATAAGCGAATATCTTTTTACAAGTGCTAAATTTCAAGCCAGCAACCTTACTAAGACAGTCTAAATAGCCCTACAATGCAGATAATGGCATTAGAATGGCAAAAGACTGTTTAGAATGTGTTTTTATTTCATAAGCGAATATCTTTTTACAAGTGCTAAATTTCAAGCCAGCAACCTTACTAAGACAGTCTAAATAGCCATACAATGCAGATAATGGTATTAGAATGGCAAAAGACTGTTTAGAATGTGTTTTTATTTCATAAGCGAATATCTTTTTACAAGTGCTAAATTTCAAGCCAGCAACCTTACTAAGACAGTCTAAATAGCCCTACAATGCAGATAATGGCATTAGAATGGCAAAAGACTGTTTAGAATGTGTTTTTATTTCATAAGCGAATATCTTTTTACAAGTGCTAAATTTCAAGCCAGCAACCTTACTAAGACAGTCTAAATAGCCCTACAATGCAGATAATGGCATTAGAATGGCAAAACACTGTTTAGAATGTGTTTTTATTTCATAAGCGAATATCTTTTTACAAGTGCTAAATTTCAAGCCAGCGACCTTACTAAGACAGTCTAAATAGCCCTACAATGCAGATAATGGCATTAGAATGGCAAAAGACTGTTTAGAATGTGTTTTTATTTCATAAGCGAATATCTTTTTACAAGTGCTAAATTTCAAGCCAGCAACCTTACTAAGACAGTCTAAATAGCCCTTCAATGCAGATAATGGCATTAGAATGGCAAAAGACTGTTTAGAATGTGTTTTTATTTCATAAGCGAATATCTTTTTACAAGTGCTAAATTTCAAGCCAGCAACCTTACTAAGACAGTCTAAATAGCCCTACAATGCAGATAATGGCATTAGAATGGCAAAAGACTGTTTAGAATGTGTTTTTATTTCATAAGCGAATATCTTTTTACAAGTGCTAAATTTCAAGCCAGCAACCTTACTAAGACAGTCTAAATAGCCCTACAATGCAGATAATGGCATTAGAATGGCAAAAGACTGTTTAGAATGTGTTTTTATTTCATAAGCGAATATCTTTTTACAAGTGCTAAATTTCAAGCCAGCAACCTTACTATAGCCCTACAATGCAGATAATGGCATTAGAATGGCAAAACACTGTTTAGAATGTGTTTTTATTTCATAAGCGAATATCTTTTTACAAGTGCTAAATTTCAAGCCAGCAACCTTACTAAGACAGTCTAAATAGCCCTACAATGCAGATAATGGCATTAGAATGGCAAAAGACTGTTTAGAATGTGTTTTTATTTCATAAGCGAATATCTTTTTACAAGTGCTAAATTTCAAGCCAGCAACCTTACTAAGACAGTCTAAATAGCCCTTCAATGCAGATAATGGCATTAGAATGGCAAAAGACTGTTTAGAATGTGTTTTTATTTCATAAGCGAATATCTTTTTACAAGTGCTAAATTTCAAGCCAGCAACCTTACTAAGACAGTCTAAATAGCCCTACAATGCAGATAATGGCATTAGAATGGCAAAAGACTGTTTAGAATGTGTTTTTATTTCATAAGCGAATATCTTTTTACAAGTGCTAAATTTCAAGCCAGCAACCTTACTAAGACAGTCTAAATAGCCCTACAATGCAGATAATGGCATTAGAATGGCAAAAGACTGTTTAGAATGTGTTTTTATTTCATAAGCGAATATCTTTTTACAAGTGCTAAATTTCAAGCCAGCAACCTTACTAAGACAGTCTAAATAGCCCTTCAATGCAGATAATGGCATTAGAATGGCAAAAGACTGATTAGAATGTGTTTTTATTTCATAAGCGAATATCTTTTTACAAGTGCTAAATTTCAAGCCAGCAACCTTACTAAGACAGTCTAAATAGCCCTACAATGCAGATAATGGCATTAGAATGGCAAAAGACTGTTTAGAATGTGTTTTTATTTCATAAGCGAATATCTTTTTACAAGTGCTAAATTTCAAGCCAGCAACCTTACTAAGACAGTCTAAATAGCCCTACAATGCAGATAATGGCATTAGAATGGCAAAACACTGTTTAGAATGTGTTTTTATTTCATAAGCGAATATCTTTTTACAAGTGCTAAATTTCAAGCCAGCGACCTTACTAAGACAGTCTAAATAGCCCTACAATGCAGATAATGGCATTAGAATGGCAAAAGACTGTTTAGAATGTGTTTTTATTTCATAAGCGAATATCTTTTTACAAGTGCTAAATTTCAAGCCAGCAACCTTACTAAGACAGTCTAAATAGCCCTACAATGCAGATAATGGCATTAGAATGGCAAAAGACTGTTTAGAATGTGTTTTTATTTCATAAGCGAATATCTTTTTACAAGTGCTAAATTTCAAGCCAGCAACCTTACTAAGGTCTAAATAGCCCTACAATGCAGATAATGGCATTAGAATGGCAAAAGACTGTTTAGAATGTGTTTTTATTTCATAAGCGAATATCTTTTTACAAGTGCTAAATTTCAAGCCAGCAACCTTACTAAGACAGTCTAAATAGCCCTTCAATGCAGATAATGGCATTAGAATGGCAAAAGACTGTTTAGAATGTGTTTTTATTTCATAAGCGAATATCTTTTTACAAGTGCTAAATTTCAAGCCAGCAACCTTACTAAGACAGTCTAAATAGCCCTTCAATGCAGATAATGGCATTAGAATGGCAAAACACAGTTTAGAATGTGTTTTTATTTCAAAAGCGAATATCTTTTTACAAGTGCTAAATTTCAAGCCTGCAACCTTACTAAGAGTCTAAATAGCCCTACAATGCAGATAATGGCATTAGAATGGCAAAACACTGTTTAGATTGTGTTTTTATTTCAAAAGCGAATATCTTTTTACAAGTGCTAAATGTCAAGCCTGCAACCTTACTAAGACAGTATAAATAGCCCTACATTGCAGATAATGGCATTAGAATGGCAAAACACTGTTTAGAATGTGTTTTTATTTCAAAAGCGAATATCTTTTTACAAGTGCTAAATTTCAAGCCTGCAACCTTACTAAGAGTCTAAATAGCCCTACAATGCAGATAATGGCATTAGAATGGCAAAACACAGTTTAGAATGTGTTTTTATTTCAAAAGCGAATATCTTTTTACAAGTGCTAAATTTCAAGCCTGCAACCTTACTAAGAGTCTAAATAGCCCTACAATGCAGATAATTGCATTAGAATGGCAAAACACAGTTTAGAATGTGTTTTTATTTCAAAAGCGAATATCTTTTTACAAGTGCTAAATTTCAAGCCTGCAACCTTACTAAGAGTCTAAATAGCCCTACAATGCAGATAATGGCATTAGAATGGCAAAACACAGTTTAGAATGTGTTTTTATTTCAAAAGCGAATATCTTTTTACAAGTGCTAAATTTCAAGCCTGCAACCTTACTAAGAGTCTAAATAGCCCTACAATGCAGATAATGGCATTAGAATCGCAAAACACTGTTTAGAATGTGTTTTTATTTCATAAGCGAATATCTTTTTACAAGTGCTAAATTTCAAGCCAGCAACCTTACTAAGACAGTCTAAATAGCCCTACAATGCAGATAATGGCATTAGAATGGCAAAAGACTGTTTAGAATGTGTTTTTATTTCATAAGCGAATATCTTTTTACAAGTGCTAAATTTCAAGCCAGCAACCTTACTAAGACAGTCTAAATAGCCCTTCAATGCAGATAATGGCATTAGAATGGCAAAAGACTGTTTAGAATGTGTTTTTATTTCATAAGCGAATATCTTTTTACAAGTGCTAAATTTCAAGCCTGCAACCTTACTATAGCCCTACAATGCAGATAATGGCATTAGAATGGCAAAACACTGTTTAGAATGTGTTTTTATTTCATAAGCGAATATCTTTTTACAAGTGCTAAATTTCAAGCCAGCAACCTTACTAAGACAGTCTAAATAGCCCTACAATGCAGATAATGGCATTAGAATGGCAAAAGACTGTTTAGAATGTGTTTTTATTTCATAAGCGAATATCTTTTTACAAGTGCTAAATTTCAAGCCAGCAACCTTACTAAGACAGTCTAAATAGCCCTACAATGCAGATAATGGCATTAGAATGGCAAAAGACTGTTTAGAATGTGTTTTTATTTCTTAAGCGAATATCTTTTTACAAGTGCTAAATTTCAAGCCAGCAACCTTACTAAGACAGTCTAAATAGCCCTTCAATGCAGATAATGGCATTAGAATGGCAAAAGACTGTTTAGAATGTGTTTTTATTTCATAAGCGAATATCTTTTTACAAGTGCTAAATTTCAAGCCAGCAACCTTACTAAGACAGTCTAAATAGCCCTACAATGCAGATAATGGCATTAGAATGGCAAAAGACTGTTTAGAATGTGTTTTTATTTCATAAGCGAATATCTTTTTACAAGTGCTACATTTCAAGCCAGCAACCTTACTAAGACAGTCTAAATAGCCCTTCAATGCAGATAATGGCATTAGAATGGCAAAAGACTGTTTAGAATGTGTTTTTATTTCATAAGCGAATATCTTTTTACAAGTGCTAAATTTCAAGCCAGCAACCTTACTAAGACAGTCTAAATAGCCCTACAATGCAGATAATGGCATTAGAATGGCAAAAGACTGTTTAGAATGTGTTTTTATTTCATAAGCGAATATCTTTTTACAAGTGCTAAATTTCAAGCCAGCAACCTTACTAAGACAGTCTAAATAGCCCTTCAATGCAGATAATGGCATTAGAATGGCAAAAGACTGTTTAGAATGTGTTTTTATTTCATAAGCGAATATCTTTTTACAAGTGCTAAATTTCAAGCCAGCAACCTTACTAAGACAGTCTAAATAGCCCTTCAATGCAGATAGTGGCATTAGAATGGCAAAAGACTGTTTAGAATGTGTTTTTATTTCATAAGCGAATATCTTTTTACAAGTGCTAAATTTCAAGCCAGCAACCTTACTAAGACAGTCTAAATAGCCCTACAATGCAGATAATGGCATTAGAATGGCAAAAGACTGTTTAGAATGTGTTTTTATTTCATAAGCGAATATCTTTTTACAAGTGCTAAATTTCAAGCCAGCAACCTTACTAAGACAGTCTAAATAGCCCTTCAATGCAGATAATGGCATTAGAATGGCAAAACACAGTTTAGAATGTGTTTTTATTTCAAAAGCGAATATCTTTTTACAAGTGCTAAATTTCAAGCCTGCAACCTTACTAAGAGTCTAAATAGCCCTACAATGCAGATAATGGCATTAGAATGGCAAAACACTGTTTAGATTGTGTTTTTATTTCAAAAGCGAATATCTTTTTACAAGTGCTAAATGTCAAGCCTGCAACCTTACTAAGACAGTATAAATAGCCCTACATTGCAGATAATGGCATTAGAATGGCAAAACACTGTTTAGAATGTGTTTTTATTTCAAAAGCGAATATCTTTTTACAAGTGCTAAATTTCAAGCCTGCAACCTTACTAAGAGTCTAAATAGCCCTACAATGCAGATAATGGCATTAGAATGGCAAAACACAGTTTAGAATGTGTTTTTATTTCAAAAGCGAATATCTTTTTACAAGTGCTAAATTTCAAGCCTGCAACCTTACTAAGAGTCTAAATAGCCCTACAATGCAGATAATTGCATTAGAATGGCAAAACACAGTTTAGAATGTGTTTTTATTTCAAAAGCGAATATCTTTTTACAAGTGCTAAATTTCAAGCCTGCAACCTTACTAAGAGTCTAAATAGCCCTACAATGCAGATAATGGCATTAGAATGGCAAAACACAGTTTAGAATGTGTTTTTATTTCAAAAGCGAATATCTTTTTACAAGTGCTAAATTTCAAGCCTGCAACCTTACTAAGACAGTCTAAATAGCCCTACAATGCAGATAATGGCATTAGAATGGCAAAACACTGTTTAGAATGTGTTTTTATTTCATAAGCGAATATCTTTTTACAAGTGCTAAATTTCAAGCCAGCAACCTTACTAAGACAGTCTAAATAGCCCTACAATGCAGATAATGGCATTAGAATGGCAAAAGACTGTTTAGAATGTGTTTTTATTTCATAAGCGAATATCTTTTTACAAGTGCTAAATTTCAAGCCAGCAACCTTACTAAGACAGTCTAAATAGCCCTTCAATGCAGATAATGGCATTAGAATGGCAAAAGACTGTTTAGAATGTGTTTTTATTTCATAAGCGAATATCTTTTTACAAGTGCTAAATTTCAAGCCTGCAACCTTACTATAGCCCTACAATGCAGATAATGGCATTAGAATGGCAAAACACTGTTTAGAATGTGTTTTTATTTCATAAGCGAATATCTTTTTACAAGTGCTAAATTTCAAGCCAGCAACCTTACTAAGACAGTCTAAATAGCCCTACAATGCAGATAATGGCATTAGAATGGCAAAAGACTGTTTAGAATGTGTTTTTATTTCATAAGCGAATATCTTTTTACAAGTGCTAAATTTCAAGCCAGCAACCTTACTAAGACAGTCTAAATAGCCCTACAATGCAGATAATGGCATTAGAATGGCAAAAGACTGTTTAGAATGTGTTTTTATTTCATAAGCGAATATCTTTTTACAAGTGCTAAATTTCAAGCCAGCAACCTTACTAAGACAGTCTAAATAGCCCTTCAATGCAGATAATGGCATTAGAATGGCAAAAGACTGTTTAGAATGTGTTTTTATTTCATAAGCGAATATCTTTTTACAAGTGCTAAATTTCAAGCCAGCAACCTTACTAAGACAGTCTAAATAGCCCTACAATGCAGATAATGGCATTAGAATGGCAAAAGACTGTTTAGAATGTGTTTTTATTTCATAAGCGAATATCTTTTTACAAGTGCTAAATTTCAAGCCAGCAACCTTACTAAGACAGTCTAAATAGCCCTACAATGCAGATAATGGCATTAGAATGGCAAAACACTGTTTAGAATGTGTTTTTATTTCATAAGCGAATATCTTTTTACAAGTGCTAAATTTCAAGCCAGCGACCTTACTAAGACAGTCTAAATAGCCCTACAATGCAGATAATGGCATTAGAATGGCAAAAGACTGTTTAGAATGTGTTTTTATTTCATAAGCGAATATCTTTTTACAAGTGCTAAATTTCAAGCCAGCAACCTTACTAAGACAGTCTAAATAGCCCTTCAATGCAGATAATGGCATTAGAATGGCAAAAGACTGTTTAGAATGTGTTTTTATTTCATAAGCGAATATCTTTTTACAAGTGCTAAATTTCAAGCCAGCAACCTTACTAAGACAGTCTAAATAGCCATACAATGCAGATAATGGCATTAGAATGGCAAAAGACTGTTTAGAATGTGTTTTTATTTCATAAGCGAATATCTTTTTACAAGTGCTAAATTTCAAGCCAGCAACCTTACTAAGACAGTCTAAATAGCCCTTCAATGCAGATAATGGCATTAGAATGGCAAAAGACTGTTTAGAATGTGTTTTTATTTCATAAGCGAATATCTTTTTACAAGTGCTAAATTTCAAGCCAGCAACCTTACTAAGACAGTCTAAATAGCCCTACAATGCAGATAATGGCATTAGAATGGCAAAAGACTGTTTAGAATGTGTTTTTATTTCATAAGCGAATATCTTTTTACAAGTGCTAAATTTCAAGCCAGCAACCTTACTAAGACAGTCTAAATAGCCCTACAATGCAGATAATGGCATTAGAATGGCAAAACACTGTTTAGAATGTGTTTTTATTTCATAAGCGAATATCTTTTTACAAGTGCTAAATTTCAAGCCAGCGACCTTACTAAGACAGTCTAAATAGCCCTACAATGCAGATAATGGCATTAGAATGGCAAAAGACTGTTTAGAATGTGTTTTTATTTCATAAGCGAATATCTTTTTACAAGTGCTAAATTTCAAGCCAGCAACCTTACTAAGACAGTCTAAATAGCCCTTCAATGCAGATAATGGCATTAGAATGGCAAAAGACTGTTTAGAATGTGTTTTTATTTCATAAGCGAATATCTTTTTACAAGTGCTAAATTTCAAGCCAGCAACCTTACTAAGACAGTCTAAATAGCCCTACAATGCAGATAATGGCATTAGAATGGCAAAAGACTGTTTAGAATGTGTTTTTATTTCATAAGCGAATATCTTTTTACAAGTGCTAAATTTCAAGCCTGCAACCTTACTATAGCCCTACAATGCAGATAATGGCATTAGAATGGCAAAAGACTGTTTAGAATGTGTTTTTATTTCATAAGCGAATATCTTTTTACAAGTGCTAAATTTCAAGCCAGCAACCTTACTATAGCCCTACAATGCAGATAATGGCATTAGAATGGCAAAAGACTGTTTAGAATGTGTTTTTATTTCATAAGCGAATATCTTTTTACAAGTGCTAAATTTCAAGCCAGCAACCTTACTAAGACAGTCTAAATAGCCCTTCAATGCAGATAATGGCATTAGAATGGCAAAAGACTGTTTAGAATGTGTTTTTATTTCATAAGCGAATATCTTTTTACAAGTGCTAAATTTCAAGCCAGCAACCTTACTAAGACAGTCTAAATAGCCCTACAATGCAGATAATGGCATTAGAATGGCAAAAGACTGTTTAGAATGTGTTTTTATTTCATAAGCGAATATCTTTTTACAAGTGCTAAATTTCAAGCCAGCAACCTTACTAAGACAGTCTAAATAGCCCTTCAATGCAGATAATGGCATTAGAATGGCAAAAGACTGTTTAGAATGTGTTTTTATTTCATAAGCGAATATCTTTTTACAAGTGCTAAATTTCAAGCCAGCAACCTTACTAAGACAGTCTAAATAGCCCTTCAATGCAGATAGTGGCATTAGAATGGCAAAAGACTGTTTAGAATGTGTTTTTATTTCATAAGCGAATATCTTTTTACAAGTGCTAAATTTCAAGCCAGCAACCTTACTAAGACAGTCTAAATAGCCCTACAATGCAGATAATGGCATTAGAATGGCAAAAGACTGTTTAGAATGTGTTTTTATTTCATAAGCGAATATCTTTTTACAAGTGCTAAATTTCAAGCCAGCAACCTTACTAAGACAGTCTAAATAGCCCTTCAATGCAGATAATGGCATTAGAATGGCAAAACACAGTTTAGAATGTGTTTTTATTTCAAAAGCGAATATCTTTTTACAAGTGCTAAATTTCAAGCCTGCAACCTTACTAAGAGTCTAAATAGCCCTACAATGCAGATAATGGCATTAGAATGGCAAAACACAGTTTAGAATGTGTTTTTATTTCAAAAGCGAATATCTTTTTACAAGTGCTAAATTTCAAGCCTGCAACCTTACTAAGAGTCTAAATAGCCCTACAATGCAGATAATTGCATTAGAATGGCAAAACACAGTTTAGAATGTGTTTTTATTTCAAAAGCGAATATCTTTTTACAAGTGCTAAATTTCAAGCCTGCAACCTTACTAAGAGTCTAAATAGCCCTACAATGCAGATAATGGCATTAGAATGGCAAAACACAGTTTAGAATGTGTTTTTATTTCAAAAGCGAATATCTTTTTACAAGTGCTAAATTTCAAGCCTGCAACCTTACTAAGAGTCTAAATAGCCCTACAATGCAGATAATGGCATTAGAATCGCAAAACACTGTTTAGAATGTGTTTTTATTTCAAAAGCTAATATCTTTTTACAAGTGCTAAATTTCAAGCCTGCAACCTTACTAAGACAGTCTAAATAGCCCTACAATGCAGATAATGGCATTAGAATGGCAAAACACTGTTTAGAATGTGTTTTTATTTCAAAAGCTAATATCTTTTTACAAGTGCTAAATTTCAAGCCTGCAACCTTACTAAGACAGTCTAAATAGCCCTACAATGCAGATAATGGCATTAGAATGGCAAAAGACTGTTTAGAATGTGTTTTTATTTCATAAGCGAATATCTTTTTACAAGTGCTAAATTTCAAGCCAGCGACCTTACTAAGACAGTCTAAATAGCCCTACAATGCAGATAATGGCATTAGAATGGCAAAAGACTGTTTAGAATGTGTTTTTATTTCATAAGCGAATATCTTTTTACAAGTGCTAAATTTCAAGCCAGCAACCTTACTAAGACAGTCTAAATAGCCCTACAATGCAGATAATGGCATTAGAATGGCAAAACACTGTTTAGAATGTGTTTTTATTTCATAAGCGAATATCTTTTTACAAGTGCTAAATTTCAAGCCAGCAACCTTACTAAGACAGTCTAAATAGCCCTACAATGCAGATAATGGCATTAGAATGGCAAAAGACTGTTTAGAATGTGTTTTTATTTCATAAGCGAATATCTTTTTACAAGTGCTAAATTTCAAGCCAGCAACCTTACTAAGACAGTCTAAATAGCCCTACAATGCAGATAATGGCATTAGAATGGCAAAAGACTGTTTAGAATGTGTTTTTATTTCATAAGCGAATATCTTTTTACAAGTGCTAAATTTCAAGCCAGCAACCTTACTAAGACAGTCTAAATAGCCCTTCAATGCAGATAATGGCATTAGAATGGCAAAAGACTGTTTAGAATGTGTTTTTATTTCATAAGCGAATATCTTTTTACAAGTGCTAAATTTCAAGCCAGCAACCTTACTAAGACAGTCTAAATAGCCCTTCAATGCAGATAATGGCATTAGAATGGCAAAACACAGTTTAGAATGTGTTTTTATTTCAAAAGCGAATATCTTTTTACAAGTGCTAAATTTCAAGCCTGCAACCTTACTAAGAGTCTAAATAGCCCTACAATGCAGATAATGGCATTAGAATGGCAAAACACTGTTTAGATTGTGTTTTTATTTCAAAAGCGAATATCTTTTTACAAGTGCTAAATGTCAAGCCTGCAACCTTACTAAGACAGTATAAATAGCCCTACATTGCAGATAATGGCATTAGAATGGCAAAACACTGTTTAGAATGTGTTTTTATTTCAAAAGCGAATATCTTTTTACAAGTGCTAAATTTCAAGCCTGCAACCTTACTAAGAGTCTAAATAGCCCTACAATGCAGATAATGGCATTAGAATGGCAAAACACAGTTTAGAATGTGTTTTTATTTCAAAAGCGAATATCTTTTTACAAGTGCTAAATTTCAAGCCTGCAACCTTACTAAGAGTCTAAATAGCCCTACAATGCAGATAATTGCATTAGAATGGCAAAACACAGTTTAGAATGTGTTTTTATTTCAAAAGCGAATATCTTTTTACAAGTGCTAAATTTCAAGCCTGCAACCTTACTAAGACAGTCTAAATAGCCCTACAATGCAGATAATGGCATTAGAATGGCAAAAGACTGTTTAGAATGTGTTTTTATTTCATAAGCGAATATCTTTTTACAAGTGCTAAATTTCAAGCCAGCAACCTTACTAAGACAGTCTAAATAGCCCTTCAATGCAGATAATGGCATTAGAATGGCAAAACACAGTTTAGAATGTGTTTTTATTTCAAAAGCGAATATCTTTTTACAAGTGCTAAATTTCAAGCCTGCAACCTTACTAAGAGTCTAAATAGCCCTACAATGCAGATAATGGCATTAGAATCGCAAAACACTGTTTAGAATGTGTTTTTATTTCAAAAGCTAATATCTTTTTACAAGTGCTAAATTTCAAGCCTGCAACCTTACTAAGACAGTCTAAATAGCCCTACAATGCAGATAATGGCATTAGAATGGCAAAACACTGTTTAGAATGTGTTTTTATTTCAAAAGCTAATATCTTTTTACAAGTGCTAAATTTCAAGCCTGCAACCTTACTAAGACAGTCTAAATAGCCCTACAATGCAGATAATGGCATTAGAATGGCAAAAGACTGTTTAGAATGTGTTTTTATTTCATAAGCGAATATCTTTTTACAAGTGCTAAATTTCAAGCCAGCGACCTTACTAAGACAGTCTAAATAGCCCTACAATGCAGATAATGGCATTAGAATGGCAAAAGACTGTTTAGAATGTGTTTTTATTTCATAAGCGAATATCTTTTTACAAGTGCTAAATTTCAAGCCAGCAACCTTACTAAGACAGTCTAAATAGCCCTACAATGCAGATAATGGCATTAGAATGGCAAAACACTGTTTAGAATGTGTTTTTATTTCATAAGCGAATATCTTTTTACAAGTGCTAAATTTCAAGCCAGCAACCTTACTAAGACAGTCTAAATAGCCCTACAATGCAGATAATGGCATTAGAATGGCAAAAGACTGTTTAGAATGTGTTTTTATTTCATAAGCGAATATCTTTTTACAAGTGCTAAATTTCAAGCCAGCAACCTTACTAAGACAGTCTAAATAGCCCTACAATGCAGATAATGGCATTAGAATGGCAAAAGACTGTTTAGAATGTGTTTTTATTTCATAAGCGAATATCTTTTTACAAGTGCTAAATTTCAAGCCAGCAACCTTACTAAGACAGTCTAAATAGCCCTTCAATGCAGATAATGGCATTAGAATGGCAAAAGACTGTTTAGAATGTGTTTTTATTTCATAAGCGAATATCTTTTTACAAGTGCTAAATTTCAAGCCAGCAACCTTACTAAGACAGTCTAAATAGCCCTTCAATGCAGATAATGGCATTAGAATGGCAAAACACAGTTTAGAATGTGTTTTTATTTCAAAAGCGAATATCTTTTTACAAGTGCTAAATTTCAAGCCTGCAACCTTACTAAGAGTCTAAATAGCCCTACAATGCAGATAATGGCATTAGAATGGCAAAACACTGTTTAGATTGTGTTTTTATTTCAAAAGCGAATATCTTTTTACAAGTGCTAAATGTCAAGCCTGCAACCTTACTAAGACAGTATAAATAGCCCTACATTGCAGATAATGGCATTAGAATGGCAAAACACTGTTTAGAATGTGTTTTTATTTCAAAAGCGAATATCTTTTTACAAGTGCTAAATTTCAAGCCTGCAACCTTACTAAGAGTCTAAATAGCCCTACAATGCAGATAATGGCATTAGAATGGCAAAACACAGTTTAGAATGTGTTTTTATTTCAAAAGCGAATATCTTTTTACAAGTGCTAAATTTCAAGCCTGCAACCTTACTAAGAGTCTAAATAGCCCTACAATGCAGATAATTGCATTAGAATGGCAAAACACAGTTTAGAATGTGTTTTTATTTCAAAAGCGAATATCTTTTTACAAGTGCTAAATTTCAAGCCTGCAACCTTACTAAGACAGTCTAAATAGCCCTACAATGCAGATAATGGCATTAGAATGGCAAAAGACTGTTTAGAATGTGTTTTTATTTCATAAGCGAATATCTTTTTACAAGTGCTAAATTTCAAGCCAGCAACCTTACTAAGACAGTCTAAATAGCCCTTCAATGCAGATAATGGCATTAGAATGGCAAAAGACTGTTTAGAATGTGTTTTTATTTCATAAGCGAATATCTTTTTACAAGTGCTAAATTTCAAGCCTGCAACCTTACTATAGCCCTACAATGCAGATAATGGCATTAGAATGGCAAAAGACTGTTTAGAATGTGTTTTTATTTCATAAGCGAATATCTTTTTACAAGTGCTAAATTTCAAGCCAGCAACCTTACTAAGACAGTCTAAATAGCCCTACAATGCAGATAATGGCATTAGAATGGCAAAAGACTGTTTAGAATGTGTTTTTATTTCATAAGCGAATATCTTTTTACAAGTGCTAAATTTCAAGCCAGCAACCTTACTAAGACAGTCTAAATAGCCCTTCAATGCAGATAATGGCATTAGAATGGCAAAAGACTGTTTAGAATGTGTTTTTATTTCATAAGCGAATATCTTTTTACAAGTGCTAAATTTCAAGCCAGCAACCTTACTAAGACAGTCTAAATAGCCCTTCAATGCAGATAGTGGCATTAGAATGGCAAAAGACTGTTTAGAATGTGTTTTTATTTCATAAGCGAATATCTTTTTACAAGTGCTAAATTTCAAGCCAGCAACCTTACTAAGACAGTCTAAATAGCCCTACAATGCAGATAATGGCATTAGAATGGCAAAAGACTGTTTAGAATGTGTTTTTATTTCATAAGCGAATATCTTTTTACAAGTGCTAAATTTCAAGCCAGCAACCTTACTAAGACAGTCTAAATAGCCCTTCAATGCAGATAATGGCATTAGAATGGCAAAACACAGTTTAGAATGTGTTTTTATTTCAAAAGCGAATATCTTTTTACAAGTGCTAAATTTCAAGCCTGCAACCTTACTAAGAGTCTAAATAGCCCTACAATGCAGATAATGGCATTAGAATGGCAAAACACTGTTTAGATTGTGTTTTTATTTCAAAAGCGAATATCTTTTTACAAGTGCTAAATGTCAAGCCTGCAACCTTACTAAGACAGTATAAATAGCCCTACATTGCAGATAATGGCATTAGAATGGCAAAACACTGTTTAGAATGTGTTTTTATTTCAAAAGCGAATATCTTTTTACAAGTGCTAAATTTCAAGCCTGCAACCTTACTAAGAGTCTAAATAGCCCTACAATGCAGATAATGGCATTAGAATGGCAAAACACAGTTTAGAATGTGTTTTTATTTCAAAAGCGAATATCTTTTTACAAGTGCTAAATTTCAAGCCTGCAACCTTACTAAGAGTCTAAATAGCCCTACAATGCAGATAATTGCATTAGAATGGCAAAACACAGTTTAGAATGTGTTTTTATTTCAAAAGCGAATATCTTTTTACAAGTGCTAAATTTCAAGCCTGCAACCTTACTAAGAGTCTAAATAGCCCTACAATGCAGATAATGGCATTAGAATGGCAAAACACAGTTTAGAATGTGTTTTTATTTCAAAAGCGAATATCTTTTTACAAGTGCTAAATTTCAAGCCTGCAACCTTACTAAGACAGTCTAAATAGCCCTACAATGCAGATAATGGCATTAGAATGGCAAAACACTGTTTAGAATGTGTTTTTATTTCATAAGCGAATATCTTTTTACAAGTGCTAAATTTCAAGCCAGCAACCTTACTAAGACAGTCTAAATAGCCCTACAATGCAGATAATGGCATTAGAATGGCAAAAGACTGTTTAGAATGTGTTTTTATTTCATAAGCGAATATCTTTTTACAAGTGCTAAATTTCAAGCCAGCAACCTTACTAAGACAGTCTAAATAGCCCTTCAATGCAGATAATGGCATTAGAATGGCAAAAGACTGTTTAGAATGTGTTTTTATTTCATAAGCGAATATCTTTTTACAAGTGCTAAATTTCAAGCCTGCAACCTTACTATAGCCCTACAATGCAGATAATGGCATTAGAATGGCAAAACACTGTTTAGAATGTGTTTTTATTTCATAAGCGAATATCTTTTTACAAGTGCTAAATTTCAAGCCAGCAACCTTACTAAGACAGTCTAAATAGCCCTACAATGCAGATAATGGCATTAGAATGGCAAAAGACTGTTTAGAATGTGTTTTTATTTCATAAGCGAATATCTTTTTACAAGTGCTAAATTTCAAGCCAGCAACCTTACTAAGACAGTCTAAATAGCCCTACAATGCAGATAATGGCATTAGAATGGCAAAAGACTGTTTAGAATGTGTTTTTATTTCATAAGCGAATATCTTTTTACAAGTGCTAAATTTCAAGCCAGCAACCTTACTAAGACAGTCTAAATAGCCATACAATGCAGATAATGGCATTAGAATGGCAAAAGACTGTTTAGAATGTGTTTTTATTTCATAAGCGAATATCTTTTTACAAGTGCTAAATTTCAAGCCAGCAACCTTACTAAGACAGTCTAAATAGCCCTTCAATGCAGATAATGGCATTAGAATGGCAAAAGACTGTTTAGAATGTGTTTTTATTTCATAAGCGAATATCTTTTTACAAGTGCTAAATTTCAAGCCAGCAACCTTACTAAGACAGTCTAAATAGCCCTACAATGCAGATAATGGCATTAGAATGGCAAAAGACTGTTTAGAATGTGTTTTTATTTCATAAGCGAATATCTTTTTACAAGTGCTAAATTTCAAGCCAGCAACCTTACTAAGACAGTCTAAATAGCCCTACAATGCAGATAATGGCATTAGAATGGCAAAACACTGTTTAGAATGTGTTTTTATTTCATAAGCGAATATCTTTTTACAAGTGCTAAATTTCAAGCCAGCGACCTTACTAAGACAGTCTAAATAGCCCTACAATGCAGATAATGGCATTAGAATGGCAAAAGACTGTTTAGAATGTGTTTTTGGATCTCCGGGTTAGGGTTAGGGTCAGGAACTCCATCTTCTCGCTGTGAGCTCTCCTCTCCAATAGAGTGCATGACTCCAGTGTGTGTCCACCCTCTTTGCAGAAAAGGCAAGTCTTCTCATATCCAACCTTAACTTTGTTTTCCCAATGAGCATCCCTTTCAATCTGGGAATACGTTGTGGCAAAACTACTCCCTCTAGCCTGAAGACGAGGCACAGGTCTAGCTCTGCCACTTTCCTTGAAAGCCCCCACCACTGGAGCATCTTGTATATCTCCAAATACAGGGTCTGTAGCGATTCTCACCTCACGCTCCATAAAAATCACAATATCTGTGAACGTAGCACGTTTGCGATGTCCTTCCTGGATGTTACATGCTTCTGTTCGCCATTTGTCCCTCAGCTTGTAGGGCAACTTCTTGATGACAGCAAGCATGTTTGCAGATGTGTTTAGGTCACGTCTTTCATGGCATTGCAGCATCCGCGCAAGAATAGGCTGTATGTTTGTAAGGCTTTCCCATCCTCCGACTTAATAGCTGGCCATGCAAAGATTTTGTCCATGTAAGCGGATGCTATGACATGCTCGTTCCCAAAGTGTTCCTGGAGTAAAGCCTTCGCCGTAGCATATCCAGTGCCATCAGTCATATGTTGACAACTTTTGACTAGTTGTTTAGGCTGCCCCCTGGTGTATTGATCCAAATAGTGCAGGCAATCAACAGCATTGTCAGTCCTCCTTTCTATAGTCTGTTCAAAGGACTGTATAAAGCCATGGTACTGCAGAGGGTCACCTTCAAATGGTTGGATGTCTCTTTTAGGCAGTGAAGCAATGCATTGCTGATGCACCAACATGGAAGTGAGGTCGTTTTGTTTTTGCATAATAGACATTATGTTGTTCTGCTCACTGCTGTTGTTCCTGGAAACAGGTTGTATGTCTCTATGCACAGACAATGGAGGCCATGTAGTCTTTGTGACCGTGCTCTGTCTCGGTGTGAGCGCTGGGTACTCTGTAGCGTTTGAGATCACAGTCTGGGTCTGTGTGAGTGCTGAGGGCTTCTGGAGGTATTTGGCTCCGTCAGATTGCCTTTGCTTTGGTCGTGTGCCTCTAACACATGCAGGTTGTCCTCTTCCATCCTTGTGTGATACAAATGTCTCTGCATTAATGTTGAGGCCCTTTTTAAAGTAGGATTCCATTCCATCCGATTTACGAGAAGCAGCACTCCACACACCTGACCCAGAGGTTCTCAGAATATTTAGCCTTGCTGCCGATGCAGCTATGTCCACTTTCAACTGAAGTTGTTCCTTTTGTTTCTTTATGTGAGCTTCCTCGTCCTGTAGAGCATGCCTTGCTATGTCTGCTTGTTTCTTTATTTGAGCTTCCTGGTCCTCAAGAGCATGCTTTTGTTCAAGCAACTCTTGCCGAGCCATTAAGGCGGCCATGTCGGCCTCGGCTCTGAGGCGTGTGGATGCATTAGAGGAAACCTTTGATCTAGAAGATCTTGAACCATAATTCTTGCTACTATGGTTGGATATGCTGTCCCCTGGTTGAACATCCTCTTGAGCATAACGAGTACTGTGCAACTGAGGCCCCGTCACTTCCACATTTCCCACACCCCCATGCTCTCCATTTTCCTCCTCTGCAACCTCATGCTGCTGTATTTCAGTAGGCCTGTTATGAGCCTCTAACTGAGGTGTGTTTCCTTTGGTTACTGAAAACCAGGCATTAACATCGCTAATGAACCCATCTTTATGTTTATTGACCTTTGAGAACCAGTCATTTTGCCGTTCCTGTTCATCGAGTGGAATAAGAGGCACCAAACAGCCATGTAGTTCATCAGCACTGTCAGACACCTGCATCAAAATGTCAAGTTGTGCTTCAACCAGTGCAACATTTTGCTCATTTTCCATGAGCTCTCTGACAGAGGTTATCAGACGTTTTATTTCCTCCACTTTCCCTTTGCATTTCTTGTGGAGTGATTCAACTTTGTTTGCAAGAGCTTTTGCAGTGAGAGTTATTTTTCTCTTTTCTTTGTCCTGTTTCCCAACATTTGAATCACTCATTTTGAAAGCACAAGAAAGTTATCACAAGCCATGAGAATCCAATTCCAACGTTCAACGCATTTGCAAAACCCGCCACATATATCAGCCACAGCAAGAGAGCAGTGCAGCGCACGTCAATTGTTTGTTGTCACACTCACACACACATGATAGAAGTTTTGCCCGGCGGGCTGCGCACACACATCCACAGCGTGTTTCAGCATAATAACAGTTAGTTAGGTAGAACCAGCTCAAAACTGTTCCAAACGAACCAACATGGGTCCACACTGCGCAACGGGTCGGGTTACGTTACCGCAAATCCGTTGACGTATGCTGGATCGGTCCGGGACGTCCTTTGTGCGTGCGTGCGATCATCCCATTGTTTACATGCGCGCGTTGCTCCTTTGCTCCGTCCAATAATGTCTGACTTATCGGGACCTTTCGTGGATCCAATCCTTTGTTCAGTGTCGCGTTTGCTGACAAATGTATGGTGACTATCCAAACATTCTGCAGTCACCGAGAGACTAACACGGGGAAATAATGGTACCTGCCAGACGCGCCTCTCGCCACATAACCACGGATCCAGGATACTGTGTTTGGTTAGTTTATTGTAGTTAAAAACAGTTCATATAGTATCAAAAAATAGAATGAGTCACGGTTTGATTCATCATAGTGTAGCGTACGTGCGGTCAGCAAAGTGTGACTTCCCCGTTCACTCCCTCAACATTACTGTCCCAGAAACACGCCGGTGAACAGCTGATTTTACTACTACGACACCACGTGACCCATTTGTGAATGACGTGACCCTAACAACCCGAGTTGTGTATACCTGTCACCAACACCTACAATGCAGATAATTGCATTAGAATGGCAAAACACAGTTTAGAATGTGTTTTTATTTCAAAAGCGAATATCTTTTTACAAGTGCTAAATTTCAAGCCTGCAACCTTACTAAGAGTCTAAATAGCCCTACAATGCAGTTAATGGCATTAGAATGGCAAAACACAGTTTAGAATGGGTTTTTATTTCAAAAGCGAATATCTTTTTACAAGTGCTAAATTTCAAGCCTGCAACCTTAC
The DNA here is from genome assembly GCF_963971535.1 of Notolepis coatsorum. Lineage (NCBI taxonomy): Eukaryota > Metazoa > Chordata > Actinopteri > Aulopiformes > Paralepididae > Notolepis > Notolepis coatsorum. Next base: position 104,110 of record NW_028172829.1, on the reverse strand, counting down.
TAAGAGTCTAAATAGCCCTACAATGCAGATAATGGCATTAGAATGGCAAAACACTGTTTAGAATGTGTTTTTATTTCAAAAGCGAATATCTTTTTACAAGTGCTAAATTTCAAGCCTTCAACCTTACTAAGAGTCTAAATAGCCCTACAATGCAGATAATGGCATTAGAATGGCAAAACACAGTTTAGAATGTGTTTTTATTTCAAAAGCGAATATCTTTTTACAAGTGCTAAATTTCAAGCCTGCAACCTTACTAAGACAGTCTAAATAGCCCTACAATGCAGATAATGGCATTAGAATGGCAAAACACTGTTTAGAATGTGTTTTTATTTCAAAAGCGAATATCTTTTTACAAGTGCTAAATTTCAAGCCTGCAACCTTACTAAGACAGTCTAAATAGCCCTACAATGCAGATAATGGCATTCGAATGGCAAAACACTGTTTAGAATGTGTTTTTATTTCAAAAGCGAATATCTTTTTACAAGTGCTAAATTTCAAGCCTGCAACCTTACTAAGAGTCTAAATAGCCCTACAATGCAGATAATGGCATTAGAATGGCAAAACACTTAGTAAGGTTGCAGGCTTGAAATTTAGCACTTGTAAAAAGATATTCGCTTTTGAAATAAAAACACATTCTAAACAGTGTTTTGCCATTCTAATGCCATTATCTGCATTGTAGGGCTATTTAGACTGTCTTAGTAAGGTTGCAGGCTTGAAATTTAGCACTTGTAAAAAGTTATTCGCTTTTGAAATAAAAACACATTCTAAACAGTGTTTTGCCATTCTAATGCCATTATCTGCATTGTGGGGCTATTTAGACTGTCTTAGTAAGGTTACAGGCTTGAAATTTAGCACTTGTAAAAAGATATTCGCTTTTGAAATAAAAACACATTCTAAACTGTGTTTTGCCATTCTAATGCCATTATCTGCATTGTAGGGCTATTTAGACTCTTAGTAAGGTTGCAGGCTTGAAATTTAGCACTTGTAAAAAGATATTCGCTTTTGAAATAAAAACACATTCTAAACTGTGTTTTGCCATTCTAATGCCATTATCTGCATTGTAGGGCTATTTAGACTCTTAGTAAGGTTGCAGGCTTGAAATTTAGCACTTGTAAAAAGATATTCGCGTTTGAAATAAAAACACATTCTAAACAGTGTTTTGCCATTCTAATGCCATTATCTGCATTGTAGGGCTATTTAGACTGTCTTAGTAAGGTTGCAGGCTTGAAATTTAGCACTTGTAAAAAGATATTCGCTTTTGAAATAAAAACACATTCTAAACAGTGTTTTGCCATTCTAATGCCATTATCTGCATTGTAGGGCTATTTAGACTGTCTTAGTAAGGTTGCAGGCTTGAAATTTAGCACTTGTAAAAAGATATTCGCTTTTGAAATAAAAACACATTTAAACTGTGTTTTGCCATTCTAATGCCATTATCTGCATTGTAGGGCTATTTAGACTCTTAGTAAGGTTGCAGGCTTGAAATTTAGCACTTGTAAAAAGATATTCGCTTTTGAAATAAAAACACATTCTAAACTGTGTTTTGCCATTCTAATGCCATTATCTGCATTGTAGGGCTATTTAGACTCTTAGTAAGGTTGCAGGCTTGAAATTTAGCACTTGTAAAAAGATATTCGCTTTTGAAATAAAAACACATTCTAAACTGTGTTTTGCCATTCTAATGCCATTATCTGCATTGTAGGGCTATTTAGACTGTCTTAGTAAGGTTGCAGGCTTGAAATTTAGCACTTGTAAAAAGATATTCGCTTTTGAAATAAAAACACATTCTAAACTGTGTTTTGCCATTCTAATGCCATTATCTGCATTGTAGGGCTATTTAGACTCTTAGTAAGGTTGCAGGCTTGAAATTTAGCACTTGTAAAAAGATATTCGCTTTTGAAATAAAAACACATTCTAAACTGTGTTTTGCCATTCTAATGCCATTATCTGCATTGTAGGGCTATTTAGACTGTCTTAGTAAGGTTGCAGGCTTGAAATTTAGCACTTGTAAAAAGATATTCGCTTTTGAAATAAAAACACATTCTAAACAGTGTTTTGCCATTCTAATGCCATTATCTGCATTGTAGGGCTATTTAGACTGTCTTAGTAAGGTTGCAGGCTTGAAATTTAGCACTTGTAAAAAGATATTCGCTTTTGAAATAAAAACACATTCTAAACAGTGTTTTGCCATTCTAATGCCATTATCTGCATTGTAGGGCTATTTAGACTGTCTTAGTAAGGTTGCAGGCTTGAAATTTAGCACTTGTAAAAAGATATTCGCTTTTGAAATAAAAACACATTCTAAACTGTGTTTTGCCATTCTAATGCCATTATCTGCATTGTAGGGCTATTTAGACTCTTAGTAAGGTTGCAGGCTTGACATTTAGCACTTGTAAAAAGATATTCGCTTTTGAAATAAAAACACATTCTAAACTGTGTTTTGCCATTCTAATGCCATTATCTGCATTGTAGGGCTATTTAGACTCTTAGTAAGGTTGCAGGCTTGAAATTTAGCACTTGTAAAAAGATATTCGCGTTTGAAATAAAAACACATTCTAAACAGTGTTTTGCCATTCTAATGCCATTATCTGCATTGTAGGGCTATTTAGACTGTCTTAGTAAGGTTGCAGGCTTGAAATTTAGCACTTGTAAAAAGTTATTCGCTTTTGAAATAAAAACACATTCTAAACAGTGTTTTGCCATTCTAATGCCATTATCTGCATTGTGGGGCTATTTAGACTGTCTTAGTAAGGTTACAGGCTTGAAATTTAGCACTTGTAAAAAGATATTCGCTTTTGAAATAAAAACACATTCTAAACTGTGTTTTGCCATTCTAATGCCATTATCTGCATTGTAGGGCTATTTAGACTCTTAGTAAGGTTGCAGGCTTGAAATTTAGCACTTGTAAAAAGATATTCGCTTTTGAAATAAAAACACATTCTAAACTGTGTTTTGCCATTCTAATGCCATTATCTGCATTGTAGGGCTATTTAGACTCTTAGTAAGGTTGCAGGCTTGAAATTTAGCACTTGTAAAAAGATATTCGCGTTTGAAATAAAAACACATTCTAAACAGTGTTTTGCCATTCTAATGCCATTATCTGCATTGTAGGGCTATTTAGACTGTCTTAGTAAGGTTGCAGGCTTGAAATTTAGCACTTGTAAAAAGATATTCGCTTTTGAAATAAAAACACATTCTAAACAGTGTTTTGCCATTCTAATGCCATTATCTGCATTGTAGGGCTATTTAGACTGTCTTAGTAAGGTTGCAGGCTTGAAATTTAGCACTTGTAAAAAGATATTCGCTTTTGAAATAAAAACACATTCTAAACTGTGTTTTGCCATTCTAATGCCATTATCTGCATTGTAGGGCTATTTAGACTCTTAGTAAGGTTGCAGGCTTGAAATTTAGCACTTGTAAAAAGATATTCGCTTTTGAAATAAAAACACATTCTAAACTGTGTTTTGCCATTCTAATGCCATTATCTGCATTGTAGGGCTATTTAGACTCTTAGTAAGGTTGCAGGCTTGAAATTTAGCACTTGTAAAAAGATATTCGCTTTTGAAATAAAAACACATTCTAAACTGTGTTTTGCCATTCTAATGCCATTATCTGCATTGTAGGGCTATTTAGACTGTCTTAGTAAGGTTGCAGGCTTGAAATTTAGCACTTGTAAAAAGATATTCGCTTTTGAAATAAAAACACATTCTAAACTGTGTTTTGCCATTCTAATGCCATTATCTGCATTGTAGGGCTATTTAGACTCTTAGTAAGGTTGCAGGCTTGAAATTTAGCACTTGTAAAAAGATATTCGCTTTTGAAATAAAAACACATTCTAAACTGTGTTTTGCCATTCTAATGCCATTATCTGCATTGTAGGGCTATTTAGACTGTCTTAGTAAGGTTGCAGGCTTGAAATTTAGCACTTGTAAAAAGATATTCGCTTTTGAAATAAAAACACATTCTAAACAGTGTTTTGCCATTCTAATGCCATTATCTGCATTGTAGGGCTATTTAGACTGTCTTAGTAAGGTTGCAGGCTTGAAATTTAGCACTTGTAAAAAGATATTCGCTTTTGAAATAAAAACACATTCTAAACAGTGTTTTGCCATTCTAATGCCATTATCTGCATTGTAGGGCTATTTAGACTGTCTTAGTAAGGTTGCAGGCTTGAAATTTAGCACTTGTAAAAAGATATTCGCTTTTGAAATAAAAACACATTCTAAACTGTGTTTTGCCATTCTAATGCCATTATCTGCATTGTAGGGCTATTTAGACTCTTAGTAAGGTTGCAGGCTTGACATTTAGCACTTGTAAAAAGATATTCGCTTTTGAAATAAAAACACATTCTAAACTGTGTTTTGCCATTCTAATGCCATTATCTGCATTGTAGGGCTATTTAGACTCTTAGTAAGGTTGCAGGCTTGAAATTTAGCACTTGTAAAAAGATATTCGCGTTTGAAATAAAAACACATTCTAAACAGTGTTTTGCCATTCTAATGCCATTATCTGCATTGTAGGGCTATTTAGACTGTCTTAGTAAGGTTGCAGGCTTGAAATTTAGCACTTGTAAAAAGATATTCGCTTTTGAAATAAAAACACATTCTAAACAGTGTTTTGCCATTCTAATGCCATTATCTGCATTGTAGGGCTATTTAGACTGTCTTAGTAAGGTTGCAGACTTGAAATTTAGCACTTGTAAAAAGATATTCGCTTTTGAAATAAAAACACATTCTAAACAGTGTTTTGCCATTCTAATGCCATTATCTGCATTGTAGGGCTATTTAGACTCTTAGTAAGGTTGCAGGCTTGAAATTTAGCACTTGTAAAAAGATATTCGCTTTTGAAATAAAAACACATTCTAAACAGTGTTTTGCCATTCTAATGCCATTATCTGCATTGTAGGGCTATTTAGACTGTCTTAGTAAGGTTGCAGGCTTGAAATTTAGCACTTGTAAAAAGTTATTCGCTTTTGAAATAAAAACACATTCTAAACAGTGTTTTGCCATTCTAATGCCATTATCTGCATTGTGGGGCTATTTAGACTGTCTTAGTAAGGTTACAGGCTTGAAATTTAGCACTTGTAAAAAGATATTCGCTTTTGAAATAAAAACACATTCTAAACTGTGTTTTGCCATTCTAATGCCATTATCTGCATTGTAGGGCTATTTAGACTCTTAGTAAGGTTGCAGGCTTGAAATTTAGCACTTGTAAAAAGATATTCGCTTTTGAAATAAAAACACATTCTAAACTGTGTTTTGCCATTCTAATGCCATTATCTGCATTGTAGGGCTATTTAGACTCTTAGTAAGGTTGCAGGCTTGAAATTTAGCACTTGTAAAAAGATATTCGCGTTTGAAATAAAAACACATTCTAAACAGTGTTTTGCCATTCTAATGCCATTATCTGCATTGTAGGGCTATTTAGACTGTCTTAGTAAGGTTGCAGGCTTGAAATTTAGCACTTGTAAAAAGATATTCGCTTTTGAAATAAAAACACATTCTAAACAGTGTTTTGCCATTCTAATGCCATTATCTGCATTGTAGGGCTATTTAGACTGTCTTAGTAAGGTTGCAGGCTTGAAATTTAGCACTTGTAAAAAGATATTCGCTTTTGAAATAAAAACACATTCTAAACTGTGTTTTGCCATTCTAATGCCATTATCTGCATTGTAGGGCTATTTAGACTCTTAGTAAGGTTGCAGGCTTGAAATTTAGCACTTGTAAAAAGATATTCGCTTTTGAAATAAAAACACATTCTAAACTGTGTTTTGCCATTCTAATGCCATTATCTGCATTGTAGGGCTATTTAGACTCTTAGTAAGGTTGCAGGCTTGAAATTTAGCACTTGTAAAAAGATATTCGCTTTTGAAATAAAAACACATTCTAAACTGTGTTTTGCCATTCTAATGCCATTATCTGCATTGTAGGGCTATTTAGACTGTCTTAGTAAGGTTGCAGGCTTGAAATTTAGCACTTGTAAAAAGATATTCGCTTTTGAAATAAAAACACATTCTAAACTGTGTTTTGCCATTCTAATGCCATTATCTGCATTGTAGGGCTATTTAGACTCTTAGTAAGGTTGCAGGCTTGAAATTTAGCACTTGTAAAAAGATATTCGCTTTTGAAATAAAAACACATTCTAAACTGTGTTTTGCCATTCTAATGCCATTATCTGCATTGTAGGGCTATTTAGACTGTCTTAGTAAGGTTGCAGGCTTGAAATTTAGCACTTGTAAAAAGATATTCGCTTTTGAAATAAAAACACATTCTAAACAGTGTTTTGCCATTCTAATGCCATTATCTGCATTGTAGGGCTATTTAGACTGTCTTAGTAAGGTTGCAGGCTTGAAATTTAGCACTTGTAAAAAGATATTCGCTTTTGAAATAAAAACACATTCTAAACAGTGTTTTGCCATTCTAATGCCATTATCTGCATTGTAGGGCTATTTAGACTGTCTTAGTAAGGTTGCAGGCTTGAAATTTAGCACTTGTAAAAAGATATTCGCTTTTGAAATAAAAACACATTCTAAACTGTGTTTTGCCATTCTAATGCCATTATCTGCATTGTAGGGCTATTTAGACTCTTAGTAAGGTTGCAGGCTTGACATTTAGCACTTGTAAAAAGATATTCGCTTTTGAAATAAAAACACATTCTAAACTGTGTTTTGCCATTCTAATGCCATTATCTGCATTGTAGGGCTATTTAGACTCTTAGTAAGGTTGCAGGCTTGAAATTTAGCACTTGTAAAAAGATATTCGCGTTTGAAATAAAAACACATTCTAAACAGTGTTTTGCCATTCTAATGCCATTATCTGCATTGTAGGGCTATTTAGACTGTCTTAGTAAGGTTGCAGGCTTGAAATTTAGCACTTGTAAAAAGATATTCGCTTTTGAAATAAAAACACATTCTAAACAGTGTTTTGCCATTCTAATGCCATTATCTGCATTGTAGGGCTATTTAGACTGTCTTAGTAAGGTTGCAGACTTGAAATTTAGCACTTGTAAAAAGATATTCGCTTTTGAAATAAAAACACATTCTAAACAGTGTTTTGCCATTCTAATGCCATTATCTGCATTGTAGGGCTATTTAGACTCTTAGTAAGGTTGCAGGCTTGAAATTTAGCACTTGTAAAAAGATATTCGCTTTTGAAATAAAAACACATTCTAAACAGTGTTTTGCCATTCTAATGCCATTATCTGCATTGTAGGGCTATTTAGACTGTCTTAGTAAGGTTGCAGGCTTGAAATTTAGCACTTGTAAAAAGATATTCGCTTTTGAAATAAAAACACATTCTAAACAGTGTTTTGCCATTCTAATGCCATTATCTGCATTGTAGGGCTATTTAGACTCTTAGTAAGGTTGCAGGCTTGACATTTAGCACTTGTAAAAAGATATTCGCTTTTGAAATAAAAACACATTCTAAACAGTGTTTTGCCATTCTAATGCCATTATCTGCATTGTAGGGCTATTTAGACTGTCTTAGTAAGGTTGCAGGCTTGAAATTTAGCACTTGTAAAAAGATATTCGCTTTTGAAATAAAAACACATTCTAAACAGTGTTTTGCCATTCTAATGCCATTATCTGCATTGTGGGGCTATTTAGACTGTCTTAGTAAGGTTACAGGCGTGAAATTTAGCACTTGTAAAAAGATATTCGCTTTTGAAATAAAAACACATTATAAACTGTGTTTTGCCATTCTAATGCCATTATCTGCATTGTAGGGCTATTTAGACTCTTAGTAAGGTTGCAGGCTTGAAATTTAGCACTTGTAAAAAGATATTCGCGTTTGAAATAAAAACACATTCTAAACAGTGTTTTGCCATTCTAATGCCATTATCTGCATTGTAGGGCTATTTAGACTGTCTTAGTAAGGTTGCAGGCTTGAAATTTAGCACTTGTAAAAAGATATTCGCTTTTGAAATAAAAACACATTCTAAACTGTGTTTTGCCATTCTAATGCCATTATCTGCATTGTAGGGCTATTTAGACTCTTAGTAAGGTTGCAGGCTTGAAATTTAGCACTTGTAAAAAGATATTCGCTTTTGAAATAAAAACACATTCTAAACTGTGTTTTGCCATTCTAATGCCATTATCTGCATTGTAGGGCTATTTAGACTCTTAGTAAGGTTGCAGGCTTGAAATTTAGCACTTGTAAAAAGATATTCGCTTTTGAAATAAAAACACATTCTAAACTGTGTTTTGCCATTCTAATGCCATTATCTGCATTGTAGGGCTATTTAGACTGTCTTAGTAAGGTTGCAGGCTTGAAATTTAGCACTTGTAAAAAGATATTCGCTTTTGAAATAAAAACACATTCTAAACTGTGTTTTGCCATTCTAATGCCATTATCTGCATTGTAGGGCTATTTAGACTCTTAGTAAGGTTGCAGGCTTGAAATTTAGCACTTGTAAAAAGATATTCGCTTTTGAAATAAAAACACATTCTAAACTGTGTTTTGCCATTCTAATGCCATTATCTGCATTGTAGGGCTATTTAGACTGTCTTAGTAAGGTTGCAGGCTTGAAATTTAGCACTTGTAAAAAGATATTCGCTTTTGAAATAAAAACACATTCTAAACAGTGTTTTGCCATTCTAATGCCATTATCTGCATTGTAGGGCTATTTAGACTGTCTTAGTAAGGTTGCAGGCTTGAAATTTAGCACTTGTAAAAAGATATTTGCTTTTGAAATAAAAACACATTCTAAACAGTGTTTTGCCATTCTAATGCCATTATCTGCATTGTAGGGCTATTTAGACTGTATTAGTAAGGTTGCAGGCTTGAAATTTAGCACTTGTAAAAAGATATTCGCTTTTGAAATAAAAACACATTCTAAACTGTGTTTTGCCATTCTAATGCCATTATCTGCATTGTAGGGCTATTTAGACTCTTAGTAAGGTTGCAGGCTTGACATTTAGCACTTGTAAAAAGATATTCGCTTTTGAAATAAAAACACATTCTAAACTGTGTTTTGCCATTCTAATGCCATTATCTGCATTGTAGGGCTATTTAGACTCTTAGTAAGGTTGCAGGCTTGAAATTTAGCACTTGTAAAAAGATATTCGCGTTTGAAATAAAAACACATTCTAAACAGTGTTTTGCCATTCTAATGCCATTATCTGCATTGTAGGGCTATTTAGACTGTCTTAGTAAGGTTGCAGGCTTGAAATTTAGCACTTGTAAAAAGATATTCGCTTTTGAAATAAAAACACATTCTAAACAGTGTTTTGCCATTCTAATGCCATTATCTGCATTGTAGGGCTATTTAGACTGTCTTAGTAAGGTTGCAGACTTGAAATTTAGCACTTGTAAAAAGATATTCGCTTTTGAAATAAAAACACATTCTAAACAGTGTTTTGCCATTCTAATGCCATTATCTGCATTGTAGAGCTATTTAGACTCTTAGTAAGGTTGCAGGCTTGAAATTTAGCACTTGTAAAAAGATATTCGCTTTTGAAATAAAAACACATTCTAAACAGTGTTTTGCCATTCTAATGCCATTATCTGCATTGTAGGGCTATTTAGACTGTCTTAGTAAGGTTGCAGGCTTGAAATTTAGCACTTGTAAAAAGATATTCGCTTTTGAAATAAAAACACATTCTAAACAGTGTTTTGCCATTCTAATGCCATTATCTGCATTGTAGGGCTATTTAGACTGTCTTAGTAAGGTTGCAGGCTTGAAATTTAGCACTTGTAAAAAGATATTCGCTTTTGAAATAAAAACACATTCTAAACAGTGTTTTGCCATTCTAATGCCATTATCTGCATTGTAGGGCTATTTAGACTGTCTTAGTAAGGTTGCAGGCTTGAAATTTAGCACTTGTAAAAAGATATTCGCTTTTGAAATAAAAACACATTCTAAACAGTGTTTTGCCATTCTAATGCCATTATCTGCATTGTGGGGCTATTTAGACTGTCTTAGTAAGGTTACAGGCGTGAAATTTAGCACTTGTAAAAAGATATTCGCTTTTGAAATAAAAACACATTATAAACTGTGTTTTGCCATTCTAATGCCATTATCTGCATTGTAGGGCTATTTAGACTCTTAGTAAGGTTGCAGGCTTGAAATTTAGCACTTGTAAAAAGATATTCGCGTTTGAAATAAAAACACATTCTAAACAGTGTTTTGCCATTCTAATGCCATTATCTGCATTGTAGGGCTATTTAGACTGTCTTAGTAAGGTTGCAGGCTTGAAATTTAGCACTTGTAAAAAGATATTCGCTTTTGAAATAAAAACACATTCTAAACAGTGTTTTGCCATTCTAATGCCATTATCTGCATTGTAGGGCTATTTAGACTGTCTTAGTAAGGTTGCAGGCTTGAAATTTAGCACTTGTAAAAAGATATTCGCTTTTGAAATAAAAACACATTCTAAACAGTGTTTTGCCATTCTAATGCCATTATCTGCATTGTAGGGCTATTTAGACTGTCTTAGTAAGGTTGCAGGCTTGAAATTTAGCACTTGTAAAAAGATATTCGCTTTTGAAATAAAAACACATTCTAAACAGTGTTTTGCCATTCTAATGCCATTATCTGCATTGTAGGGCTATTTAGACTGTCTTAGTAAGGTTGCAGGCTTGAAATTTAGCACTTGTAAAAAGATATTCGCTTTTGAAATAAAAACACATTCTAAACTGTGTTTTGCCATTCTAATGCCATTATCTGCATTGTAGGGCTATTTAGACTCTTAGTAAGGTTGCAGGCTTGAAATTTAGCACTTGTAAAAAGATATTCGCTTTTGAAATAAAAACACATTATAAACTGTGTTTTGCCATTCTAATGCCATTATCTGCATTGTAGGGCTATTTAGACTCTTAGTAAGGTTGCAGGCTTGAAATTTAGCACTTGTAAAAAGATATTCGCTTTTGAAATAAAAACACATTCTAAACAGTGTTTTGCCATTCTAATGCCATTATCTGCATTGTAGGGCTATTTAGACTGTCTTAGTAAGGTTGCAGGCTTGAAATTTAGCACTTGTAAAAAGATATTCGCTTTTGAAATAAAAACACATTCTAAACAGTGTTTTGCCATTCTAATGCCATTATCTGCATTGTAGGGCTATTTAGACTGTCTTAGTAAGGTTGCAGGCTTGAAATTTAGCACTTGTAAAAAGATATTCGCTTTTGAAATAAAAACACATTCTAAACAGTGTTTTGCCATTCTAATGCCATTATCTGCATTGTAGGGCTATTTAGACTGTCTTAGTAAGGTTGCAGACTTGAAATTTAGCACTTGTAAAAAGATATTCGCTTTTGAAATAAAAACACATTCTAAACAGTGTTTTGCCATTCTAATGCCATTATCTGCATTGTAGGGCTATTTAGACTGTCTTAGTAAGGTTGCAGGCTTGAAATTTAGCACTTGTAAAAAGATATTCGCTTTTGAAATAAAAACACATTCTAAACAGTGTTTTGCCATTCTAATGCCATTATCTGCATTGTAGGGCTATTTAGACTGTCTTAGTAAGGTTGCAGGCTTGAAATTTAGCACTTGTAAAAAGATATTCGCTTTTGAAATAAAAACACATTCTAAACTGTGTTTTGCCATTCTAATGCCATTATCTGCATTGTAGGGCTATTTAGACTCTTAGTAAGGTTGCAGGCTTGAAATTTAGCACTTGTAAAAAGATATTCGCTTTTGAAATAAAAACACATTCTAAACTGTGTTTTGCCATTATAATGCCATTATCTGCATTGTAGGGCTATTTAGACTCTTAGTAAGGTTGCATGCTTGAAATTTAGCACTTGTAAAAAGATATTAGCTTTTGAAATAAAAACACATTCTAAACAGTGTTTTGCCATTCTAATGCCATTATCTGCATTGTAGGGCTATTTAGACTGTCTTAGTAAGGTTGCAGGCTTGAAATTTAGCACTTGTAAAAAGATATTCGCTTTTGAAATAAAAACACATTCTAAACAGTGTTTTGCCATTCTAATGCCATTATCTGCATTGTAGGGCTATTTAGACTGTCTTAGTAAGGTTGCAGGCTTGAAATTTAGCACTTGTAAAAAGATATTCGCTTTTGAAATAAAAACACATTCTAAACAGTGTTTTGCCATTCTAATGCCATTATCTGCATTGTAGGGCTATTTAGACTGTCTTAGTAAGGTTGCAGGCTTGAAATTTAGCACTTGTAAAAAGATATTCGCTTTTGAAATAAAAACACATTCTAAACTGTGTTTTGCCATTCTAATGCCATTATCTGCATTGTAGGGCTATTTAGACTCTTAGTAAGGTTGCAGGCTTGAAATTTAGCACTTGTAAAAAGATATTCGCTTTTGAAATAAAAACACATTCTAAACAGTGTTTTGCCATTCTAATGCCATTATCTGCATTGTAGGGCTATTTAGACTGTCTTAGTAAGGTTGCAGGCTTGAAATTTAGCACTTGTAAAAAGATATTCGCTTTTGAAATAAAAACACATTCTAAACAGTGTTTTGCCATTCTAATGCCATTATCTGCATTGTAGGGCTATTTAGACTGTCTTAGTAAGGTTGCAGACTTGAAATTTAGCACTTGTAAAAAGATATTCGCTTTTGAAATAAAAACACATTCTAAACAGTGTTTTGCCATTCTAATGCCATTATCTGCATTGTAGGGCTATTTAGACTGTCTTAGTAAGGTTGCAGGCTTGAAATTTAGCACTTGTAAAAAGATATTCGCTTTTAAAATAAAAACACATTCTAAACTGTGTTTTGCCATTCTAATGCCATTATCTGCATTGTAGGGCTATTTAGACTCTTAGTAAGGTTGCAGGCTTGAAATTTAGCACTTGTAAAAAGATATTCGCTTTTGAAATAAAAACACATTCTAAACTGTGTTTTGCCATTCTAATGCCATTATCTGCATTGTAGGGCTATTTAGACTCTTAGTAAGGTTGCAGGCTTGAAATTTAGCACTTGTAAAAAGATATTCACGTTTGAAATAAAAACACATTCTAAACAGTGTTTTGCCATTCTAATGCCATTATCTGCATTGTAGGGCTATTTAGACTGTCTTAGTAAGGTTGCAGGCTTGAAATTTAGCACTTGTAAAAAGATATTCGCTTTTGAAATAAAAACACATTCTAAACAGTGTTTTGCCATTCTAATGCCATTATCTGCATTGTAGGGCTATTTAGACTGTCTTAGTAAGGTTGCAGACTTGAAATTTAGCACTTGTAAAAAGATATTAGCTTTTGAAATAAAAACCCATTCTAAACAGTGTTTTGCCATTCTAATGCCATTATCTGCATTGTAGGGCTATTTAGACTCTTAGTAAGGTTGCAGGCTTGAAATTTAGCACTTGTAAAAAGATATTCGCTTTTGAAATAAAAACACATTCTAAACTGTGTTTTGCCATTCTAATGCCATTATCTGCATTGTAGGGCTATTTAGACTGTCTTAGTAAGGTTGCAGACTTGAAATTTAGCACTTGTAAAAAGATATTCGCTTTTGAAATAAAAACACATTCTAAACAGTGTTTTGCCATTCTAATGCCATTATCTGCATTGTAGGGCTATTTAGACTGTCTTAGTAAGGTTGCAGGCTTGAAATTTAGCACTTGTAAAAAGATATTCGCTTTTGAAATAAAAACACATTCTAAACAGTGTTTTGCCATTCTAATGCCATTATCTGCATTGTAGGGCTATTTAGACTGTCTTAGTAAGGTTGCAGGCTTGAAATTTAGCACTTGTAAAAAGATATTCGCTTTTGAAATAAAAACACATTCTAAACTGTGTTTTGCCATTCTAATGCCATTATCTGCATTGTAGGGCTATTTAGACTCTTAGTAAGGTTGCAGGCTTGAAATTTAGCACTTGTAAAAAGATATTCGCTTTTGAAATAAAAACACATTCTAAACTGTGTTTTGCCATTATAATGCCATTATCTGCATTGTAGGGCTATTTAGACTCTTAGTAAGGTTGCATGCTTGAAATTTAGCACTTGTAAAAAGATATTCGCTTTTGAAATAAAAACACATTCTAAACTGTGTTTTGCCATTCTAATGCCATTATCTGCATTGTAGGGCTATTTAGACTCTTAGTAAGGTTGCAGGCTTGAAATTTAGCACTTGTAAAAAGATATTCGCTTTTGAAATAAAAACACATTCTAAACTGTGTTTTGCCATTATAATGCCATTATCTGCATTGTAGGGCTATTTAGACTCTTAGTAAGGTTGCATGCTTGAAATTTAGCACTTGTAAAAAGATATTTGCTTTTGAAATAAAAACACATTCTAAACAGTGTTTTGCCATTCTAATGCCATTATCTGCATTGTAGGGCTATTTAGACTGTCTTAGTAAGGTTGCAGGCTTGAAATTTAGCACTTGTAAAAAGATATTCGCTTTTGAAATAAAAACACATTCTAAACAGTGTTTTGCCATTCTAATGCCATTATCTGCATTGTAGGGCTATTTAGACTGTCTTAGTAAGGTTGCAGGCTTGAAATTTAGCACTTGTAAAAAGATATTCGCTTTTGAAATAAAAACACATTCTAAACAGTGTTTTGCCATTCTAATGCCATTATCTGCATTGTAGGGCTATTTAGACTGTCTTAGTAAGGTTGCAGGCTTGAAATTTAGCACTTGTAAAAAGATATTCGCTTTTGAAATAAAAACACATTCTAAACTGTGTTTTGCCATTCTAATGCCATTATCTGCATTGTAGGGCTATTTAGACTCTTAGTAAGGTTGCAGGCTTGAAATTTAGCACTTGTAAAAAGATATTCGCTTTTGAAATAAAAACACATTCTAAACAGTGTTTTGCCATTCTAATGCCATTATCTGCATTGTAGGGCTATTTAGACTGTCTTAGTAAGGTTGCAGGCTTGAAATTTAGCACTTGTAAAAAGATATTCGCTTTTGAAATAAAAACACATTCTAAACAGTGTTTTGCCATTCTAATGCCATTATCTGCATTGTAGGGCTATTTAGACTGTCTTAGTAAGGTTGCAGACTTGAAATTTAGCACTTGTAAAAAGATATTCGCTTTTGAAATAAAAACACATTCTAAACAGTGTTTTGCCATTCTAATGCCATTATCTGCATTGTAGGGCTATTTAGACTGTCTTAGTAAGGTTGCAGGCTTGAAATTTAGCACTTGTAAAAAGATATTCGCTTTTGAAATAAAAACACATTCTAAACTGTGTTTTGCCATTCTAATGCCATTATCTGCATTGTAGGGCTATTTAGACTCTTAGTAAGGTTGCAGGCTTGAAATTTAGCACTTGTAAAAAGATATTCGCTTTTGAAATAAAAACACATTCTAAACTGTGTTTTGCCATTCTAATGCCATTATCTGCATTGTAGGGCTATTTAGACTCTTAGTAAGGTTGCATGCTTGAAATTTAGCACTTGTAAAAAGATATTTGCTTTTGAAATAAAAACACATTCTAAACAGTGTTTTGCCATTCTAATGCCATTATCTGCATTGTAGGGCTATTTAGACTGTCTTAGTAAGGTTGCAGGCTTGAAATTTAGCACTTGTAAAAAGATATTCGCTTTTGAAATAAAAACACATTATACACTCTAGTCTTTAGTCTCTAGTATTTAGCCTCTAGCCTATAGTCTCTAGTCTCTAGTATTTAGCCTCTAGTCTAATCTCTAGTCTTTAGCCTCTAGCATCTAGTCTTTAGCCTCTAGTCTCTAGTCTCTAGTCTCTAGTCTTTAGTCTCTAGTCTTTAGTCTCTAGTCTCTAGTATCTAGTCTCTAGTCTCTAGTCTTTAGCATTTAGCATCTAGTCTCTAGTCTCTAGTCTCTAGTATCTAGTCTTTAGCCTCTAGTCTCTAGTCTCTAGTCTTTAGTCTCTAGTCTCTAGTCTCTAGTCTCTAGTATCTAGTCTCTAGTCGTTAGCCTCTAGTCTCTAGTATCTAGTCTTTAGCCTCTAGTCTCTAGTCTCTAGTCTTTAGTCTCTAGTCTTTAGTCTCTAGTCTCTAGTATCTAGTCTTTAGCCTCTAGCCTCTAGCCTCTAGCCTCTAGCCTCTAGTCTCTAGTCTCTAGTCTTTAGCCTCTAGTCTCTAGTCTGTAGTCTCTAGTCTCTAGTCTCTAGTCTCTAGTCTCTAGTCTCTAGCCTTTAGCCTCTAGTCTCTAGTCTCTAGTCTCTAGTCTCTAGTCTCTAGTCTCTAGCCTTTAGCCTCTAGTCTCTAGTCTCTAGTCTTTAGTATCTAGTCTCTATTCTCTAGCCTTTAGCCTCTAGTCTCTAGTCTCTAGTCTCTAGCCTTTAGCCTCTAGTCTCTAGTCTCTAGTCTCTAGTCTCTAGTCTCTAGTCTCTAGTCTCTAGCCTTTAGCCTCTAGTCTCTAGTCTTTAGTCTCTAGCCTCTAGTCTCTAGTCTCTAGTCTCTAGTCTTTAGTCTCTAGTCACTAGTCTTTAGTCTTTAGTCTCAAGTCTCTAGTCTCTAGTCTCTAGTCTTTAGTCTCAAGTCTTTAGCCTCTAGTCTCTAGTCTCTAGTATTTAGCCTCTAGTCTCTAGTATCTAGCCTCTAGTCTTTAGCCTCTAGTCTCTAGTCTCTAGCCTCTAGTCTCTAGTCTCTAGCCTCTAGTCTCTAGTATTTAGCCTCTAGTCTCTAGTCTCTAGTCTCTAGTCTTTAGCCTTTAGCCTTTAGTCTCTAGTCTCTAGTCTCTAGTCTCTAGTCTCTAGTATCTAGTCTTTAGTCTCTAGTCTCTAGTCTTTAGCCTCTAGTCTAATCTCTAGTCTTTAGCCTCTAGCATCTAGTCTTTAGCCTCTAGTCTCTAGTATTTAGTCTCTAGTCTTTAGTCTCTAGTCTTTAGTCTCTAGTCTTTAGTCTCTAGTCTCTAGCCTCTAGTCTCTAGTATCTAGTCTCTAGTCTTTTGCCTCTAGTCTCTAGTCTCTAGTCTTTAGTCTCTAGTCTCTAGTCTCTAGTCTCTAGTATCTAGTCTCTAGTCTTTAGCCTCTAGTCTCTAGTATCTAGTCTTTAGCCTCTAGTCTCTAGTCTCTAGTCTTTAGTCTCTAGTCTTTAGTCTCTAGTCTCTAGTATCTAGTCTTTAGCCTCTAGCCTCTAGCCTCTAGCCTCTAGCCTCTAGTCTCTAGTCTCTAGTCTCTAGTCTCTAGTCTTTAGCCTCTAGTCTCTAGTCTGTAGTCTCTAGTCTCTAGTCTCTAGCCTCTAGTCTCTAGTCTCTAGTCTCTAGTCTCTAGTCTTTAGTCTCTAGTCTCTAGTCTTTAGCCTTTAGCCTCTAGTCTCTAGTCTCTAGTCTCTAGTCTTTAGTTTTTAGTTTCTAGTCTCTAGTCTTTAGCCTTTAGCCTCTAGTATCTAGTCTCTAGTCTCTAGCCTCTAGTATCTAGTCTTTAGTCTCTAGCCTCTAGTATCTAGCCTCTAGTCTCTAGTCTCTAGTCTCTAGTCTCTAGTCTCTAGTCTTTAGTCTCTAGTCTCTAGTCTTTAGTCTTTAGTCTCTAGTCTCTAGTCTCTAGTCTTTAGCCTTTAGCCTTTAGTCTCTAGTCTCTAGGCTCTAGTCTCTAGTCTCTAGGCTCTAGTCTTTAGTCTCTAGTCTCTAGTCTTTAGTCTCTAGCCTCTAGTCTCTAGTCTCTAGTCTTTAGTCTTTAGTCTTTAGTCTCCAGTCTTTAGTCTCTAGTCTTTAGTCTCTAGTCTCTAGTCTCCAGTCTTTAGTATCTAGTCTCTAGTCTTTAGTCTCTAGTCTCTAGTCTCTAGTCTCTAGTCTCTAGTCTTTAGTCTCTAGTCTCTAGTCTCTAGTCTCTAGTCTCTAGTATCTAGTCTTTAGTCTTTAGTCTCTAGTCTCTAGTCTTTAGTCTCTAGTCTCTAGTCTCTAGTCTCTAGTCTCTAGTCTTTAGTCTCTAGTCACTAGTCTCTAGTCTTTAGTCTCTAGTCTCTAGTCTCTAGTCTCTAGTCTTTAGTCTTTAGTCTTTAGTCTCTAGTCTCTAGTCTTTAGTCTCTAGTCTCTAGTCTTTAGTCTTTAGTCTTTAGCCTCTAGTCTCTAGTATCTAGTCTTTAGTCTTTAGTCTCTAGTCTCTAGTATCTAGTATCTAGTCTTTAGTCTCTAGTATCTAGTCTCTAGTCTTTAGCCTTTAGCCTCTAGTCTTTAGTCTCTAGTCTCTAGTCTCTAGTCTCTAGTCTCTATTATCTAGTCTTTAGCCTCTAGTCTCTAGTCTCTAGTCTTTAGTCTCTAGTCTCTAGTCTCTAGTATCTAGTCTCTAGTCTCTAGTCTTTAGCCATTAGCCTCTAGTCTCTAGTCTCTAGTCTCTAGTCTCTAGTATCTAGTCTTTAGTCTTTAGTCTCTAGTCTCTAGTCTTTAGTCTCTAGTCTCTAGTCTCTAGTCTCTAGTATTTAGTCTCTAGTCTCTAGTCTTTAGTCTCTAGTCTCTAGTCTCTAGTCTCTAGTCTTTAGTCTCTAGTCTTTAGTCTTTAGTCTTTAGTCTCTAGTCTCTAGTCTTTAGTATCTAGTCTCTAGTCTTTAGTCTTTAGTCTTTAGCCTCTAGTCTCTAATCTCTAGCCTTTAGCCTCTAGTCTCTAGTCTCTAGTCTCTAGTCTCTAGTCTTTAGTCTTTAGTCTCAAGTCTTTAGTCTCTAGTCTCTAGTCTTTAGTCTCAAGTCTTTAGCCTCTAGTCTCTAGTCTCTAGTATTTAGCCGCTAGTTTCTAGTATCTAGCCTCTAGTCTTTAGCCTCTAGTCTCTAGTCTCTAGCCTCTAGTCTCTAGTCTCTAGCCTCTAGTCTCTAGTCTTTAGCCTCTAGTCTCTAGTCTCTAGTCTTTAGCCTTTAGCCTTTAGTCTCTAGTCTCTAGTCTCTAGTCTCTAGTATCTAGTCTTTAGTCTCTAGTCTCTAGTCTTTAGTCTCTAGTCTCTAGTCTCTAGTCTCTAGTCTTTAGTCATTAGTCTCTAGTCTCTAGTCTTTAGTATCTAGTCTCTAGTCTCTAGTCTCTAGTCTTTAGTCTCTAGTCTCTAGTCTCTAGTCTTTAGCCTCTAGTCTCTAGTCTCTAGTATCTAGTCTCTAGTCTTTAGTCTCTAGTCTCTAGTCTTTAGTCTCTAGTCTCTAGTCTCTAGTCTCTAGTCTCTAGTATCTAGTCTTTAGTCTTTAGTCTTTAGTCTCTAGTCTCTAGTCTTTAGTCTCTAGTCTCTAGTCTCTAGTCTCTAGTCTTTAGTCTCTAGTCTCTAGTATCTAGTCTCTAGTCTCTAGTCTCTAGTCTCTAGTCTTTAGTCTCTAGTCTTTAGTCTTTAGTCTTTAGCCTCTAGTCTCTAGTCTCTAGTCTTTAGTCTTTAGTCTCTAGTCTCTAGTCTCTAGTCTCTAGTCTCTAGTCTCTAGTCTTTAGTCTCTAGTCTTTAGTCTTTAGTCTTTAGTCTCTAGTCTCTAGTCTTTAGTCTCTAGTCTCTAGTCTTTAGTCTTTAGTCTTTAGCCTCTAGTCTCTAGTCTCTAGTCTTTAGTCTTTAGTCTCTAGTCTCTAGTATCTAGTCTTTAGTCTCTAGTATCTAGTCTCTAGTCTCTAGTCTTTAGCCTTTAGCCTCTAGTCTTTAGTCTCTAGTCTCTAGTCTCTAGTATCTAGTCTCTAGTCTCTAGTCTCTAGTCTCTAGTCTCTATTATCTAGTCTTTAGCCTCTAGTCTCTAGTCTCTAGTCTTTAGTCTCTAGTCTCTAGTATCTAGTATATCTAGTCTCTAGTCTTTAGCCTTTAGCCTCTAGTCTCTAGTCTCTAGTCTCTAGTCTCTAGTCTTTAGTCTTTAGTTTCTAGTCTCTAGTCTTTAGCCTTTAGCCTCTAGTCTCTAGTCTCTAGTCTCTAGCCTGTAGTATCTAGTCTTTAGTCTCTAGCCTCTAGTCTCTAGCATCTAGTCTCTAGTCTCTAGTCTCTAGTCTCTAGTCTTTAGTCTCTAGTCTCTAGTCTTTAGTCTTTAGTCTCTAGTCTCTAGTCTTTAGTCTTTAGTCTTTAGTCTTTAGTCTCCAGTCTTTAGCCTCTAGTCTTTAGTCTCTAGCCTCTAGTCTCTAGTCTCTAGTCTTTAGTCTCTAGTCTCTAGTCTCTAGTCTCCAGTCTTTAGTCTTTAGTCTCTAGTCTCTAGTCTCTAGTCTCCAGTCTTTAGTCTCTAGTCTCTAGTCTCTAGCCTCTAGTCTTTAGTCTCTAGTCTCCAGTCTTTAGTCTCTAGTCTCTAGTCTCCAGTCTTTAGTCTCTAGTCTCTAGTCTCTAGTCTTTAGTCTCTAGCCCTAGTCTCTAGTCTCTAGTCTCCAGTCTTTAGTCTCTAGTCTTTAGTCTCTAGTCTCTAGTCTCTAGTCTCTAGTCTTTAGCCTCTAGTCTCTAGTCTCTAGTCTCTAGTCTCTAGTCTCTAGCCTCTAGTCTCTAGTCTCTAGTCTCTAGTCTCTAGTCTCTAGCCTTTAGCCTCTAGTCTCTAGTCTCTAGTCTCTAGTCTCTAGTCTCTAGCCTCTAGTCTCTAGTCTCTAGTCTTTAGTCTCAAGTCTTTAGCCTCTAGTCTCTAGTCTCTAGTATTTAGCCTTTAGCCTCTAGTCTCTAGTCTCTAGTATTTAGCCTCTAGTCTCTAGTCTCTAGCCTCTAGTCTTTAGCCTCTAGTCTCTAGCCTCTAGTCTCTAGTCTCTAGCCTCTAGTCTCTAGTCTTTAGCCTCTAGTCTCTAGTCTCTAGTCTCTAGTCTTTAGCCTTTAGCCTTTAGTCTCTAGTCTCTAGTCTCTAGTCTCTAGTATCTAGTCTTTAGTCTCTAGTCTCTAGTCTTTAGTCTCTAGTCTCTAGTCTCTAGTCTCTAGTATTTAGTCTTTAGTCTCTAGTCTCTAGTCTTTAGTCTCTAGTCTCTAGTCTCTAGTATTTAGTCTCTAGTCTCTAGTCTCTAGTCTTTAGCCTCTAGTCTCTAGTCTCTAGTATCTAGTCTCTAGTCTTTAGTCTCTAGTCTCTAGTCTTTAGTCTCTAGTCTCTAGTCTCTAGTCTCTAGTCTCTAGTATCTAGTCTTTAGTCTTTAGTCTTTAGTCTCTAGTCTCTAGTCTTTAGTCTCTAGTCTCTAGTCTCTAGTCTCTAGTCTTTAGTCTCTAGTCTCTAGTCTCTAGTCTCTAGTCTTTAGTCTCTAGTCTCTAGTCTCTAGTCTCTAGTCTTTAGTCTCTAGTCTTTAGTCTTTAGTCTTTAGTCTCTAGTCTCTAGTCTTTAGTCTCTAGTCTCTAGTCTCTAGTCTCTAGTCTTTAGTCTTTAGTCTCTAGTCTCTAGTATCTAGTCTTTAGTCTCTAGTATCTAGTCTCTGGTCTCTAGTCTCTAGTCTCTAGTCTTTAATCTTTAGTTTCTAGTCTCTAGTCTTTAGCCTTTAGCCTCTAGTCTCTAGTCTCTAGCCTCTAGTCTTTAGTCTCTAGCCTCTAGTCTCTAGCATCTAGTCTCTAGTCTCTAGTCTCTAGTCTCTAGTCTCTAGTCTTTAGTCTCTAGTCTCTAGTCTTTAGTCTTTAGTCTCTAGTCTCTAGTCTCTAGTCTTTAGCCTTTAGCCCTTAGTCTCTAGTCTCTAGGCTCTAGTCTCTAGTCTCTAGGCTCTAGTCTTTAGTCTCTAGTCTCTAGTCTTTAGTCTCTAGCCTCTAGTCTCTAGTCTCTAGTCTTTAGTCTTTATTCTTTAGTCTTTAGTCTCCAGTCTTTAGTCTCTAGTCTTTAGTCTCTAGTCTCTAGTCTCCAGTCTTTAGTCTCTAGTCTCTAGTCTCTAGCCTCTAGTCTTTAGTCTCTAGCCTCTAGTCTCTAGTCTTTAGTCTCTAGTCTCTAGTCTCTAGTCTCCAGTCTTTAGTCTCTAGTCTTTAGTCTCTAGTCTCTAGTCTCTAGTCTCCAGTCTTTAGTCTCTAGTCTTTAGTCTCTAGTCTCTAGTCTCTAGGCTCCAGTCTTTAGTCTCTAGTCTCTAGTCTCTAGCCTCTAGTCTTTAGTCTCTAGTCTCCAGTCTTTAGTCTCTAGTCTCTAGTCTCTAGTCTCCAGTCTTTAGTCTCTAGTCTCTAGTCTCTAGTCTCTAGTCTTTAGTCTCTAGCCCTAGTCTCTAGTCTCTAGTCTCTAGTCTCCAGTCTTTAGTCTCTAGTCTCTAGTCTCTAGTCTCTAGCCTCTAGTCTCTAGTCTCTAGTCTCTAGCCTTTAGTCTCTAGTCTCTAGTCTCTAGTCTCTAGTCTCTAGCCTTTAGTCTCTAGTCTCTAGTCTCTAGTCTCTAGCCTCATCCTGTAGTAAATGCGCCACGCTTTAAAATAGGCATTTTCACTGTGCATTGCAGTGTTTGCAGGGCTATATCTATATTCTATATTATAGCTATAGAGACAATACTATGGCTCATTTGCAGTGTTGGGACTACTTTGTAACGCGTTACAGTAACGCTGTTAATTTTTGCCGTAACTAGTACTCTAACGCATTACTTTTTAAATTCAGTAACGCTGTTGCCGGTACTAAATGGTTTGTTAGTTCGTTACTGCGTTCTCTTTATGTAGATTCATAGCGAGCGTCCTCCTGCCATCAGACACACCTGAAGCCACTCCACGCAAGCAACAGCGGCTCGATTTTACTCGAGGGACTGCTAGCCAGGGAACACGCGACAAAGCAATTGCACAGTATGTCGTGGAAAACATGCAGGCTATTTCGACAGTGGAGTCACCTGCTTTCAAGCAACTAGTGAACATGATACCATGTCCCAGTGGCACATGGCAAATGGGGCGGAAAACGTTTTCCAATTACTTGGATATTGAATATACAAAGATGGAAAATGAGATCAAGAAAACGTTTGAAGGGCTGGACTACATCTCGACCACCGCAGACATTTGGTCCGTCCACAACAAAAGTTTCCTCGGGATAACATCTCACTGGATAACTACTTTACAACGCCAGAAAGCGGCATTGGCTTGTAAATGGATAAAGGGTAGGCACGCGTATGATGTCATTGCTGCTGAGATTGACCACATTCACTCTTTGTATGGAGTTTCAAAAAAAGTTACAGCCACAGTTACTGATAACGGCTCTAACTTCGTAAAAGCATTTAAAATGTATCAACCGGAATCGCTCTCTGACGATGATGATGATGATGATGATGATGATGATGATGATGATGATGAAGCTGATGAAGATGATGATGATGATGATGATGATGATGATGATGATGATGATGATGATGATGATGAAGTTGATGAAGAGGTTATCTTCACTGATGTTGCAGACGTGCTTAACACCGCTGCAGAGGAAGGACTTGTTTTACCTCCACACCAGAGATGTGCATCTCACACACTGAACTTAATTTCATGCTCTGATGTGGACAAGTGGCTCCTTTCAAATCCTGGGACTAAGGGAATCTACAGAAGCGCTCCAGCTAAGTGCACAGCACTGTGGAATAAAGCTAGCAGGTCGACAGTGGCTTCAGAGATAGTGGGCGAAGTGGTGGCCAAGAAGCTGCTGGTGCCTGGTGCACTACAAGGTGGAATTCCTTTTATGATGCTGTGGCAAGAATAGTTGAAATACCTATGGCTGACTTGAGTGCCATCTCTGGTCGTTTACAGCTCAAATGTATCAGCGAAAGGGAACTTCAGTTTCTGAAGGAATACTGTGCCATAATGAAGCCACTCACAGTTGCTCTGGACATCCTGCAAGGAGAGGATAACTGTTACTATGGCACCCTCCTGCCCACTCTAGAAGTATTAATGTCAAAGACACTGGGGACGAAAGATGGTCTGACTGTGGCAACTGGCCTACCTGAAGCCATAGTTCAGGTAAGAAACATTCATCAACACTTTTGTAATGATCTGCTTTCCCCTCCTCATTGTACAGAAAGACTGCATTAATCAGTGGACACCAGTGCACCACTCGTTTTTATTACAGCACACATGGTATAATTGTTTACTAAAGGAGAAAAAAATATGTAAACATTAATATTGTTAGCTGAGAGAGAGCACTGATATAGCCAAAGAAAAGGGATGAAATGTGCAAAAAGTAATTTGATGCATTTTATTTAAGGGACATGATTTGAACATATTGATATCTTATTTATAAACTGTACTGCATCTACACACTGGGTGCAACATACATAAATAGTAATACTTATTCTTTTGGCAAAATAAAGTTTTAGTTTTGTCATCAGTTGTACATATATTCTCAATTTCTCATTGTGTCTGTTTTTGTGGTGTTTAAATTATTTTATAACTCATAATAATAACTATAGTTCAAAATCACCTGGTGGTGTACAGCTTTCATGGAAATGTACACAAAGGGAATGTACACTTATTCTAATGTCTGTGTCACTGTGTGTATGTTTCGCAGGCTATCAAAAGACGATTTGCATCCGTCTTGGAAAGCAACGATGCAATGCTGGCGGCTGTCACACTTCCCAAGTTCAAGTTAAGGTGGTTGAGAGAGCAGAGGAAGAAAGAGATGGTCAAGGGAATCCTGGCAGCAGAGTGACACAGGTTTGTCTCTGTGCAGCAATCGGCCAAGAATCCCCTGCCTCCAACAACACCACCAGACTCGGGCTCGTCCAAAGAGCAGGACTTTTTTTGCTTTGAGGACAATGAGGATGAGGAGGACACCTTCAGCACTGTGGAGACTGAGGTAATGGCCTACTTGAAAACAGCCGAAACAGGGATGGAGATTCTCAAACAGTTTCCCATAACAAAGGAAATTTGTCTGAAGAAAAATGCAGCTACTCCATCTAGTGCACCAGTTGAGAGACTCTTCAGCCTGGGGAGTCTGGTACTGTCTCCAGAGAGGAACAGGCTCTCTGACCAAAGGGGGGTCTGGTACTGTCTCCAGAGAGGAACAGGCTGTCTGACCAAAGGGGAGTCTGGTACTGTCTCCAGAGAGGAACAGGCTGTCTGACCAAAGGGGAGTCTGGTACTGTCTCCAAAGAGGAACAGGCTGTCTGACCAAAGGGGAGTCTGGTACTGTCTCCAGAGAGGAACAGGCTGTCTGACCAATGGGGAGTCTGGTACTGTCTCCAGAGAGGAACAGGCTGTCTGACCAAAGGGGAGTCTGGTACTGTCTCCAGAGAGGAACAGGCTGTCTGACCAAAGGGGAGTCTGGTACTGTCTCCAGAGAGGAACAGGCTGTCTGACCAAAGGGGAGTCTGGTACTGTCTCCAGAGAGGAACAGGCTGTCTGACCAAAGGGGAGTCTGGTACTGTCTCCAGAGAGGAACAGGCTGTCTGACCAAAGGGGAGTCTGGTACTGTCTCCAAAGAGGAACAGGCTGTCTGACCAAAGGGGAGTCTGGTACTGTCTCCAGAGAGGAACAGGCTGTCTGACCAAAGGGGAGTCTGGTACTGTCTCCAGAGAGGAACAGGCTGTCTGACCAAATGGGAGTCTGGTACTGTCTCCAGAGAGGAACAGGCTGTCTGACCAAAGGGGAGTCTGGTACTGTCTCCAGAGAGGAACAGGCTGTCTGACCAAAGGTTTGAGAAGCTGCTCCTTATGAGGTACAACCACTGGTTCGAAGGCTAAACCTCCACTCAAACATTCATCCAGGTCTTTGCCAGTAAGCACTTTATTTTGTTTTGATTAAGTAGGCCCACATTTGTTATCTGTGCAACATAAAACGTGGCTTAGTTTAGTAGCCACAGTGACACAAACAATAGCACTTTATTTTTTATTTTATTTTTTATAATTTATGTTATATTTCAGAACACTTATTTTATGTAAAAGTGCATTGCTTGCTGGTCTTCATACTTGAATTAAAGGAAAAATGCTGTGACTTATTTTTTTTATACTTGGACCATATATATACACAACAGCAGTTGCAACTTTCCTCTATACGAATATGAAACCACTTACATTTTTGCACTTTGATTCTGAATAATATATTCAGATTGTATTCAGTTATTTATTTCAGAATGCCTTGAGGAAAATAAATGTTGAGTTTGTTCTGTTGCACATTGCTTGCTAGATTTCATACTTGAGATATGAAGGGATATTTTAATGTGCTAAACACAACAGTAGTTATGGTGCTGAAGCAACTTTAATTTTAGCTTTTTGATTCTGAATAATATATTCAGCTTGTTTAGTTATATATTTCAGAATTCCTTGGGGGAAATTTTTTTGGTTGGGCTATGTTATGTGTGCATTGTGTGTTAGTTTTGAGCTAACTAAGCAAAGCCAGACTGACTATTTTTGTTAGTTTGGTTGGTATTTTTTGGATATATTGGCAGACTATACCCAACTATGACCTGTAGAGGGCAGCAATACTTGTTCTGGCCTGAAATAAATTGGCATTTAAACATTATCTTTGTGTTTGTGTCAGGTTTGTGTTTGTATAGACCACATTGCTTAGCAGAGTTCAGTGATGTGAATGCAAATGAATGGAAACTGTCAAGTTGATTAACATTTTTGACTGTAAGAATCTGTAAGGGTATTAATGGGAGCAATTAAAAAAATATTTAAGTAACTAAATAGTTACTTTTCACAGTAACTCATTGCTTTTGGGTGTAAGTAACTAGTAAAGTAACTAAGTTACTTTTAAATGAAGTAACTAGTAAAGTAACTGAGTTACTATTTTTCAGTAACTAGCACAACACTGCTCATTTGACAGTAACTATCCCTTGTTCAACATGTAAAAAAGAATACATTTGTTCATGTATACGTTTGCGTGTTATCCCGTTGTGAATATTGTATAGTTTCAGAGTGATACTGGCTAATTCCTGGGAACTGCGTAATGGAGCGATATGTGAATTTAAGGGGGGGGGGGGGTAGTTTTTTGATGCTCTGATCGTCATCAACAGCATACGTCTTGAACACTACACATGCTGATCAGCTGGATCCATATGAAATCATTGTAGGATCAAGGTCGAATTGACGTCAGATAGTCCTTACCTTTGATCGGGTTATTCCAAAAAGAATATTCCAATTGTCTGATCGCGATTTCCAGTATTGATGTCCATCGGGTCCCCGACATAATCTGGCACCAGACATGCATCGAGGGGCCATGGACGCGTTCCAATGTGCTCGGGTGAACCGCTAGACTTGCCTGGACCATAATTCTCCGCCTGGACGAGATTAGATGTGACACACAGTCTGGAACAGGGTTTCAAAGGGTGGGCGATACTGCTAGCTAGCAGGATCTGGCCGGTACTGCACTCTCAGGGTCTCAGTATGGCTTTTAACGGTAGCATAGAGGTCCGTGACACTGAATAGAATAAAAAATAAATAAAAGGAAAACGGACCAAATAACGCATGCTTGGCGTTCAGCGGTTGGCGAGCAAATACGTATATATACGTGAATGGCGCAGATTGAGTTAACAAACACTCACCTTAAAGGGGAAGTTTGAACATTATATTACAGGACGCTGTTTTTGTCGGTGGTTTTACGCTGGACCTTAACACATTGGTCGCCAAGAACGAGTTACGCCGCATTTGCCCGCCATGCGTTGAACGCCAAGAGCGACTTACGCCGTTTTTGGGATCAATATTTAATTTTTTCGCCATGGCATTCATAATTCATCCAGCCAACCTCCGGACTGCAGCGGGACCCTCTATGAGATTGCAACGCCTCAATACCGCTGCCTGGTGGATGGTCGGGCGAGTTACCGGAAGTGGTGATCGGTGCGTCGAGGAAATCCCTCCGGCAGTCAGATCTTGTTACGTGGCTCCAGACAAATACTATAGTGCATTTGGATCGCTTTCTAAACGTAATAATCTATATGATTTCGGCGTTTATTGCGCCATACAAACCGGAAATGGATCTAGGAGATCGGCGTCAAATAATTGGGATCATTCTCCTCCAGTCTCATTGGCGAACGGTAAGAGGACAGTAACGTTATTTTCAGCCCGATTGTTTATTCATTTCACTGCAAACCATCTGATCAATATATCAACCCATACTAAATAAAGCCATTACTGACGATCAAGGAATTATAAACGACCCCCCCCCCCTTTCCTTCACGCAGTGTATGAATGTATGAATGAAAAAATATAACGTTCCCACATCCTGAACGATAGATAATCGATGTTGAATGGGCCATAGTAATGTCAATATAGCATTACAATTTAACAAGTTATAGCCCTGCAAAGAAGGTAAACATCTCCATAGGCTTACAGTGGTGGCAGACTGGCTATAACCCATGGCGCCCAATGTGTTAAAGGGGACGTGTTCTTTTTTTAGTTACTTTATTAATTACGCCATATTTTCGCTAACTCTACTACCCTACTAACCCCTCTCCTCTCCTCTCTACTACCCTACTAACCCTCCCCTCTCCTCTCCTCTCTACTACCCTACTAACCCTCTCCTCTCCTCTCTACTACCCTACTAACCCTCTCCTCTCCTCTCCTCTCTACTACCCTACTAACCCCTCTCCTCTCTACTACCCTACTAACCCTCTCCTCTCCTCTCCTCTCTACTACCCTACTAACCCTCTCCTCTCCTCTCTACTACCCTACTAACCCTCTCCTCTCCTCTCCTCTCTACTACCCTACTAACCCCTCTCCTCTCTACTACCCTACTAACCCTCTCCTCTCCTCTCTACTACCCTACTAACCCTCTCCTCTCTCTACTACCCTACTAACCCTCTCCTCTCCTCTCCTCTCTACTACCCTACTAACCCTCTCATCTCCTCTCCTCTCTACTACCCTACTAACCCTCTCCTCTCCTCTCTACTACCCTACTAACCCTCCCCTCTCCTCTCTACTACCCTACTAACCCTCTCATCTCCTCTCCTCTCTACTACCCTACTAACCCTCTCCTCTCCTCTCTACTACCCTACTAACCCTCTCCTCTCCTCTCTACTACCCTACTAACCCTCTCCTCTGTTGTGTGTGTGTGTGTGTGTGTGTGTGTGGTGTGTGTGCGTGTGTGTGTGTGTGTGGTGTGTGTGGTGTGTGTGTGAGTGTGTGTGTGTGTGTGTGTGTGTGTGTGTGTGTGTGTGTGGTGTGTGTGTGTGTGTGTGTGTGTGTGTGGTGTGTGTGGTGTGTGTGTGTGTGTGTGGTGTGTGTGGTGTGTGTGTGTGGTGTGTGAGTGTGTGTGTGTGTGTGTGTGTATGTGTGTGTGTGTGTGTGTGTGTGTGGTGTGTGTGTGTGTGTGGTGTGTGTGTGTGTGGTGTGTGTGGTTTGTGTGTGGTGTGTGTGGTGTGTGTGTGTGTGTGGTGTGTGTGTTGTATGTGTTTTTGTGTGTGTGTGTGTGGTATGTGTGTGTGTGGTGTGTGTGTGTGTGTGTGTGTGTGGTATGTGTGTGTGTGGTGTGTGTGTGTGTGTGGTATGTGTGTGTGTGTGTGGTATGTGTGTGTGTGGTGTGTGTGTGTGTGTGGTGCCTGCAGTATAAAATATAAAAGAAAGATGACTGCAGCAGCTTTGCTGAACAACACACTGAGAGTGTGAGAGAGAGATAGAGAGAGAAAGAGAGAAAGAGAGTGTGTGAGAGAGAAAGAGTGTGTGTGTGAGAGAGAGAGAAAGAGAGAGAGAGGGAGAGAGAGAGAGAGAGAGAGAGAGAGAGAGAGAGAGAGAGAGAGAGAGAGAGGGAGAGGAGAGGAGAGGAGAGAGAGAGAGAGAGAGAGAGAGAGGTTAGTAGGGTAGTAGAGAGGAGAGGAGAGGAGAGGAGAGGGTTAGTAGGGTAGTAGAGAGGAGAGGAGAGGAGAGGGTTAGTAGGGTAGTAATCATACCCCTCAACATAGGCACCGATTCCGTAGGACCAACGCCCTTGATCCTATTCCTACGAGTTCCTGGCTAACTTAGCCTGCCCGTAAACAAAGTTCAGTAGAGAGAGAGAGAGAGAGAGAGAGAGAGAGAGAGAGAGAGAGAGAGAGAGAGAGAGAGAGAGAGAGAGAGGTATCTGTAAAGCATTCCCGGTAACTGGAGAAAGGTATTCCCGTAACCTATGGGTAACCGAGAATACCTTTAGGTACCAGGAATACCATGCCTAGGTATTCTTGGTTACCTAAATAGGTATTCCCGTAACCTGATAGGTATTCACGGTAACTTTAGATATTGATATGTATTCCGGTGACTTGTGAAAAGGAGAGGTTACCAGGAATACTATTACCATATAGGTATTCACGGTAACTTATATGTATTCCGGTAATTAATTAATTGAAGCTAACACATCATGGAGGCCCAGGCCGTTAGCTACAAGCTACAAGCTAACAACACATCATGGAGGCCCAGGCCGTTAGCTACAAGCTACAAGCTAACAACACAACATGGAGGCCCAGGCCGTTAGCTACAAGCTAACACATTAATTAAATGTATTAATATTATCAGGGGTAGGCTAGCATATATAATAGAATGGTGGCATGGTGGTGTAGACTGACTAGGGGCATGGTGGTGGTGTAGACTGACTAGGAGCATGGTGGTGGTGTAGACTGACTAGGGGCATGGTGGTGGTGTAGACTGACTAGGGGCATGGTGGTGGTGTAGACTGACTAGGGGCATGGTGGTGGTGTAGACTGACTAGGGGCATGGTGGTGGTGTAGACTGACTAGGAGCATGGTGGTGGTGTAGACTGACTAGGGGCATGGTGGTGGTGTAGACTGACTAGGGGCATGGTGGTGGTGTAGACTGACTAGGGGCATGGTGGTGGTGTAGACTGACTAGGGGCAGGTTGGTGTAGACTGACTAGGGGCATGGTGGTGTAGACTGACTAGGGGCATGGTGGTGTAGACTGACTAGGGGCATGGTGGTGGTGCAGACTGACTAGGAGCATGGTGGTGGTGTAGACTGACTAGGGGCATGGTGGTGTAGACTGACTAGGAGCATGGTGGTGGTGTAGACTGACTAGGAGCATGGTGGTGGTGTAGACTGACTAGGGGCATGGTGGTGTAGACTGACTAGGGGCATGGTGGTGTAGACTGACTAGGGGCATGGTGGTGTAGACTGACTAGGGGCATGGTGGTGGTGTAGACTGACTAGGAGCATGGTGGTGGTGTAGACTGACTAGGGGCATGGTGGTGTAGACTGACTAGGAGCATGGTGGTGGTGTAGACTGACTAGGAGCATGGTGATGGTGTAGACTGACTAGGGGCATGGTGGTGTAGACTGACTAGGGGCATGGTGGTGTAGACTGACTAGGGGCATGGTGGTGTAGACTGACTAGGGGCATGGTGGTGGTGTAGACTGACTAGGAGCATGGTGGTGGTGTAGACTGACTAGGGGCATGGTGGTGGTGTAGACTGACTAGGGGCATGGTGGTGGTGTAGACTGACTAGGGGCATGGTGGTGGTGTAGACTGACTAGGGGCATGGTGGTGGTGTAGACTGACTAGGGGCAGGTTGGTGTAGACTGACTAGGGGCATGGTGGTGTAGACTGACTATGGGCATGGTGGTGTAGACTGACTAGGGGCATGGTGGTGGTGTAGACTGACTAGGGGCATGGTGGTGGTGTAGACTGACTAGGGGCATGGTGGTGAACCCTAACTCAGGTGACCAGGAATACCTGTTTTTTCCAAAATTCAGTTCAAATGCCATCTTGGAATAACAAAACAACGATTGTGTGCAGACAATTGAAAATGTTGGGTTCCTTTCCACTTTCTTGAATATAGAAAAAATTAAAATACTTGTTCTAGAACTGTATTTTTTGCACTTGTTTGTTAAGTTACTGGTGTCATGTACGAAGGTCTAACGACCGCACCGAATGGTGTCTGGAGCAGGCTGTACATGAACAGAAACAGCCTCTCTCAGTAAATGTTTTCAAAATAGTCCCGGGCAGGTAGGTAATAACAAACACAAGACGTTGTTCCAAAAATAGTAAATGATATTTATTATGCCGGGTAGGAATTGAAACCTCCACTGATGTTTAGATTGGCCACAAAGGGAAAAAACAACCCACAACAATTAACAAACAGGGAGAGGGATAAGGGGAGAACAAACAAGGTAAGTATAATAATAAACAAGTCTGGATAAACAAAGAAACACCACTCTAACCATGCCGCTCACAGTGTAGGATGAACACCACTCTAAACATACAGCTCACGGTGTAGGATGAATCTAAGAAGGCCAACAAGATCTACATATATATATACTTAAACTCACCTGGACAAACAAAGAAACACCACTCTAACCATGCCACTCACAGTGTAGGATGAACACCACTCTAACCCCAATGTTTGGAGTGTAGGGTGAACACCACTCTAACCATATAGCTCACGGTGTAGGATGAATCCAAGATGGCCAGCAATATATATATCTCCCACAAACATGTAACGAACAATGGCAACCTCACTCTACTCTGGTCACTAGCAATTGACTGAGAATGAGGCGCCCAGACGTGTGTGTGCTGTCAGGTATTTGGCTACCCATCCCTCTCGAGGTGATTGCCAATCAGCTGTCATTCATTAGGCAATCAGCACTCTTCAGTAGGGATGGGCAGCACCTGACAGGGAGAGAAGAGACAGCATTAGCTCTCATGTTCACACACACACACACACATCATATACAAAACATAACACATTAAATATACTAACCTGATGTTCAGAAGGTGTCATAAATACAGTAATAATGGTAATGACCAACCCACGTACCCAGGTACGTCACACCTCCCCCCATAAGAGCGAACCTGTAGGGTTAGCAAAACATTATTACTTATTACCCAACATCCGATTAGTACCACCCACCAGGAAAAACAGAAACAACAACAACCTCTACTTTGACAGGCCGCACCGCCGATACGTCCTGTCAACAGGAGACAACAAACTGGAAACTTCCTGGGAAAACAAATAAAACACAAAAAATCAGCTCATCGCGCTTAACAGGACAGCACACAGGGAAACAATCTTCTCTCCTGTTGCGTCACAAAAAACAACATGGTCAGGATCCAAAATGATGCCACTCAAATTAGAACCTTGGTACCGGCTGGAACAATAACCTTCCTCAGAGGTATCACCTCCGGGAAACGGGTGGAACCACATATAATTGTCAACATGTAATGATTTTCCGCCCTTGTTTTAGGCAGATGACAGACACATGTTCAAAAGGTTCCCCCATGTCCGGAATGGAGCGCAGGGGAGCCGGATGCACCCCCTGATTTGGCGTCCCCCACTATTACAAGTTTTAGCAATATCTAAATTAGCAGACTACACATGGTCACGTGCCATCATTTACATGTAATGTCCACATATCATCGGCAACACAATTTGACGCTTTGTATTCCAGTCTTCTCCACACCTCAATGGTTTCAGTAGAAGTAATTCTGATTGTTAACTGGAGTCTACAGCATCAAATTACCCATTTCTCTCCAAAGTCTCCTTTCAAATCCTTTAGTCGATAAACACCCGGTCTAGATGTGCAACACCCCCTCTATCACAAAAGTCCGTTTCCTACTAGCAGTAGCACTGGCCACTGCCGCAAAACAACTTGATAGGCAGGAATCACTGTGCTGAGCAGTGATCAATGCTTGACGAGTCTGTGGTAGTGAAACGCCAGCAGACTTGGGAATTACCAGCTTCCCCTGAACGCTACTTACAGCAACCTCTTCCATCCTTCCAATAGATGGCCCCCTGTCCTCAGCGATAGCCTCGCTACTGACAGAGTCACTCAACGCCAAAGCTTGAGTTCGCTTCCTGTCCCGTGCCTTGGTGACAACACAAGTAGAAAAAACATTGGGGTGATTATTAATCAATTCATCACAACACAAGTCAGTTAATGGAGCGTTTTCCACCTCCAACACAGGGATCACACTCTCCCCAGCAATATCGTTCCCCATGATAAACTCAACGCCCTCCACAGGGAAACATGGGCGAACGGCGACCGGAAAACAACCAGTGATAAGATCTGACTGTACATGCACCTTATGCAACGGAACGCGCATACACCCCATTTCTATACCTCTTACCATCGCACTAGACTGACAGTAAGAGTCTTCATTTAGCGGTAAGACATCAGCCAGGATGCACTCTGTACTCTGTACTCCGTACTCTGCACTCTGTACTCTGCACTCTGTACTCTGCACTCTGCACTCTGCACTCTGTACTCTGCACTCTGTACTCTGCACTCTGTACTCTGCACTCTGCACTCTGCACTCTGTACCCTGTACTCTGTACTCTGCACCCTGCACGGTGTGTACTCTGTACTCTGTACCACAGAATATAGTTATGAAAGAAAGTATACTCCCGTAGCAACACACAATACTACCCACAATACTACACCGAATCAGACTTCAATAAGCCCCACAAAA
Source organism: Notolepis coatsorum (assembly GCF_963971535.1). Classification (NCBI taxonomy): domain Eukaryota; kingdom Metazoa; phylum Chordata; class Actinopteri; order Aulopiformes; family Paralepididae; genus Notolepis; species Notolepis coatsorum. Next base: position 70,115 of record NW_028172829.1, on the reverse strand, counting down.
TAGCCACTCACCTATAGTACTCAATAATGTCCCTGTGCAACACTCAACAGCCACATTATGCAGTATGACACCCTGACCAATTCGATTCAATATCCACATCTAACATTCATGAAAACAATAAATGTCGGTTCTAACCACCTAATTAGGATCACACTGGGTAACACTAACTACCCTGTCTAAACTACTTCCCTAGCGGAATGAGGACTACACATAACTTCAGTCGCTTACCGATTTCATTGCGCACTCCACCGGAATAGACGACGCGTGCCCCCCTCCCCCTAACCAAGCAGGTGATCCACCCTTTACCTATGTGGAAAAAAATAGAATGGTTAAGAGCATAACTTACAACAATGGTTTACAACAGTCAAGTGTGCAGCACGGAAAAATGGATAATAATATAACTTACCAAATGAAAAAACGTAACCTACCTGACACGCTCCAATCGACAAGTCCACATGTCACATAACAACAAGGAACTATACAATTGTGCAAACTGACGAGCCCCCATGTCATGTACGAAGGTCTAACGACCGCACCGAATGGTGTCTGGAGCAGGCTGTACATGAACAGAAACAGCCTCTCTCAGTAAATGTTTTCAAAATAGTCCCGGGCAGGTAGGTAATAACAAACACAAGACGTTGTTCCAAAAATAGTAAATGATATTTATTATGCCGGGTAGGAATTGAAACCTCCACTGATGTTTAGATCGGCCACAAAGGGAAAAAACAACTCACAACAATGAACAAACAGGGAGAGGGATAAGGGGAGAACAAACAAGGTAAGTATAATAATAAACAAGTCTGGATAAACAAAGAAACACCACTCTAACCATGCCGCTCACAGTGTAGGATGAACACCACTCTAACCCCAATGTTTGGAGTGTAGGATGAACCACCACTCTAACCATACAGCTCACGGTGTAGGATGAATCTAAGAAGGCCAACAAGATCTACATATATATACTTAAACTCACCTGGACAAACAAAGAAACACCACTCTAACCATGCCGCTCACAGTGTAGGATGAACACCACTCTAACCCCAATGTTTGGAGTGTAGGGTGAACACCACTCTAACCACATAGCTCACGGTGTAGGATGAATCCAAGATGGCCAGCAATATATATATCTCCCACAAACATGTAACGAACAATGGCAACCTCACTCTACTCTGGTCACTAGCAATTGACTGAGAATGAGGCGCCCCAGACGTGTGTGTGCTGTCAGGTATTTGGCTACCCATCCCTCTCGAGGTGATTGCAATCAGCTGTCATTCATTAGGCAATCAGCACTCTTCAGTAGGGATGGGCAGCACCTGACAGGGAGAGAAGAGACAGCATTAGCTCTCATGTCACACACACACACATCATATACAAAACATAACACATTAAATATACTAACCTGATGTTCAGAAGGTGTCATAAATACAGTAATAATGGTAATGACCAACCCACGTACCCAGGTACGTCACACTGGGAATACCCTTTCCTTGTTTTTGCTCATTTTAACAG
>NW_028172829.1:0-60000 GCF_963971535.1 Notolepis coatsorum | reverse complement strand
GATGGCAGTTTTTAGAGCAGAGGGAACGTGGCCAGACTGGAGGGAAAGGTTTATGATTTTGGTGATCAGGGGACTTATGGCACAAATGTTTGATTTAACCAGGACGGTGGGAAAGGGGTCCAGGGCACAGGTGGAGGGTTTCATCGTGTTGCTGGTATCCTCAACCTCTCGCTGTGTGACGTTGGAGAAACAGCAGAGAGGCTGGGCGATCACTGGCTGTGGGAAGGCAGTGGGGGCAGGTGGAGTGGAGGGGCTGGTGAGAAGGGACCGGATGGTGACATAACCTTACCATTTAGCTACCACTTAGCTACGATACAAGACATAACCTTACCATTTAGTTACAACTTAGCTACCATACAAGACATAACCTTACCATTTAGTTACCACTTAGCTACCATACAAGACATACGCTTACCATTTAGTTACCATGTAGCTACCATACAAGACATAACCTTACCATTTAGTTACCATGTAGCTACCATACAAGACATAACCTTACCATTTAGTTACCATGTAGCTACCATACAAGACATAACCTTACCATGTAGGTTTCCATGATGCCAGTTACCCAGGTGGGGTATCTCCCAGGTCTTTCTGTGTGGAGTTTGCATGTTCTCCCCGTGCTCGTGTAGCTGGTTTAAGGCCTACCTGTGTCGGTCGTGTATAGCAATTGAAGACAGGCTCGTGATCCATTTTACCATTTATTTGACCTGTGGTTCAAAACAGATACACAATTATCTTTTGTCCACAGGATGGCGCCAAACAGCTAGCAGACTTCCTCATTCAGGTTAGACTGACATTTTGAATCATATATTGAAATAACATTTATAATAAAACAATACGATAAACCAATACAAAATAAGCAATAGGATTCACTCAGTTACCTGTGGTTCAAAACAGATACACAATTATCTTTTGTCCACAGGATGGCGCCAAACAGCTAGCAGACTGCAATGGGGAAATATCAGTCACATTTCAGGACAGGGCCTACTCAACCTGCTCGTCCATTACTACTAACTCAATCACATGTGCTCTTTCAAAAGTTCGCCACCACAGCTAAATTACATTACAACAAGTGCAGAATTGCTCATTATTAACATAGATACCATTATATACAACTGGTTTATTGCCCGGCACCTTATTTACAATCATTCAAATCATCGTAACGTTCTTTTAAACCAAAGATATGTTTAGAGACACTGAGCAGCTCTTACCTCTTCCTCATTCAGGTTAGACTGAACGGGAAGAGGCGCGCACCAAAGGAAATACGTCACTTCGGGAGGAAGTGACAGCGGTTTCAAAATAAAAGACTTTGAGAATAAAAATAATAATAAAACAAATTAAAATAAAACGTAATGGATTATTTGTGGAATACATAACAGTATATTATATATATATATACCTGCTACATACACCCCCCCTGAATTCCACTAAAATCCTGAACGACTGACAGGACACACTAACAGGGATCTCCAACACTATGTCAGAAACCGGCACAGGTTTACGCGAAGAAACATATCTTCAGAATCAGCTAGAAGCTACCTGAATCGCTTGGTGCCTTATACACCAAACATATACCCGGCCCACTTGAGTCCCATATCCTACCTGTGAGCACATGCAGTAACGCTACTTACAGTGACACATTGCAAGACAAAAGTGTACACAGACTAAACAAACATGCACTAACTGCAGCAACTACAGTATACTGCCCATTGACCACACGGTGTGAGCTAACTGCAGACGCTACAGTACACTGCCCTGCAAAGGCTAACCGCAGTCACTACAGTACACTGCCCATTGACCACACAGTGTGAGCTAACTGCAGCAACTACGGCAACCTGCCCTGCAACCTAAACACTTAGATACAAACACAGGACGTGAAAATCAAGGAGCGTTAAATCAAAAAAAATGTGGCCCCTGCACAAAGCACAGAGATCCCGTGACACGACAGAGAGTTCCCGACTCTGTATACTGCAGGGTACCAGCCCTGCACCAAGCAGAGAGTTCCAGTGACACGACAATAAAGTTCCAGGCTCTGCTCGCTGCCATATTACCACACCACCGCAACTGTTGTCAAACAGCTAACCAAATAACAGTCAATAATTCCACATTCCCAATTATACTATTTACATGTATCCAAACCACCAACAGAAAAACCATGAACCCCCCTCTACGACATTGGAATTCAACGTTTTTCTATAAAACGAGCTATCAGAAAAGAAGGGGGAAAAGAAATTATATATATTCTACTGATCACAATATTTTCTTCTTTCCAAATGCTTCAGCATCTCTAACAAAAACAGAAGAAAAAAACTGATCACCAGTCCTCTTCAATAACCTCCACTGTCCTCTAGAACAGAGACAGAAAAATGGACATTCACTGGACATCCTCTTCTTTTTCAGAAAGAACACAATGTCCTATTTTTTCCAGAAGGAACACAATGTCCTCTCAACAGTGACACAGTCACTTCGACACAACCCTCCCAAGGGAACTTTTTTTTCTTCTTCTTCCTCTTCTTCCTCCGACCTCCGGTAATCAAGCTGGTCTTGATCCTCATTGCAAAAAAAATTATAGTGATCACAGCATTTTTCCAATGACTCAGCTCCTTTTCTTCTGTGATTCTGACGTCCGCAGCAACCTCCGGTGATCAAGCTGGTGTTGATGCTTCCGATCCGGGTCAACGGTACCAATGTAGCTGGTTTAAGGCCTACCTGTGTCGGTCGTGTATAGCAATTGAAGACAGGCTCGTGATCCATTTTACCATTTATTTTACCTGTGGTTCAAAACAGATACACAATTATCTTTTGTCCACAGGATGGCGCCAAACAGCTAGCAGACTTCCTCATTCAGGTTAGACTGACATTTTGAATCATACATTGAAATAACATTTATAATAAAACAATACGATAAACCAATACAAAATAAGCAATAGGATTCACTCAGTTACCTGTGGTTCAAAACAGATACACAATTATCTTTTGTCCACAGGATGGCGCCAAACAGCTAGCAGACTGCAATGGGGAAATATCAGTCACATTTCAGGACAGGGCCTACACAACCTGCTCGTCCATTACTACTAACTCAATCACATGTGCTCTTAAAAAAGTTCGCCACCACAGCTAAATTACATTACAACAAGTGCAGAATTGCTCATTATTAACATAGATACCATTATATACAACTGGTTTATTGCCCGGCACCTTATTTACAATCATTCAAATCATCTTAACCTTATTTTAAACCAAAGATATGTTTAGAGACACTGAGCAGCTCTTACCTCTTCCTCATTCAGGTTAGACTGAACGGGAAGAGGCGTGCACCAAAGGAAACGCGTCACTTCGGGAGGAAGTGACAACGGTTTCAAAATAAAATACTTTGAGAATAAAAATGATAATAAAACAAATTAAAATAAAACTTAAGGGATTATTTGTGGAATACATAACAGTATATTATATATATACCTGCTACACTCGCAAGGGTTTCTCCCCCCGATAAGATAAACCCAATGGAAAAACATGAATTTCATGAATGACCTTGCTCCCCAAAGAGCAAAAGAGTTTAAGTAAGTCAATGGAAAAAGATGCACAACAACAAGATCGCTAACGCTGTGGCGTCCTTGACGAAGACGGACAGGAGCACTTGGATTGGTCCCCTGGTGCGGCTCACGTTGACGCCTGTCTGCTCCCGGCTGCCCTTGGGGCTGAAGGACGATGGGATGGGTTAATCGCAGAGACGAATCGCATGCATGCATCGCATGTGTGCCGATTGATGACCTCTGAGCAGGTTCTAAATTATTATTATTATTATTAGTTACCACTTAGCTACCATACAATACATAACGTTACCATTTAGTTACCACTTAGCTACCATACAAGACATAACCTTACCATTTAGTTACCATGTAGCTACCATACAAGACATAACCTTACCATGTAGTTACCATGTAGCTACCATACAAGACATAACCTTACCATTTAGTTACCATGTAGCTACCATACAAGACATAACCTTACCATGTAGTTACCATGTAGCTACCATACAAGACATAACCTTACCATTTAGTTACCACTTAGCTACCATACAAGACATAACCTTACCATTTAGTTACCACTTAGCTACCATACAAGACATAACCTTACCATTTAGTTACCACTTAGCTACCATACAAGACATAACCTTACCATTTAGTTACCACTTAGCTACCATACAAGACATAACCTTACCATTTAGTTACCACTTAGCTACCATACAAGACATAACCTTACCATGTAGTTACCATGTAGCTACCATACAAGACATAACCTTACCATGTAGTTACCATGTAGTTACCATACAAGACATAACATTACCATGTAGTTACCACTTAGCTACCATACAAGACATAACCTTACAATGTAGTTACCATGTAGCTACCATACAAGACATAACCTTACCATGTAGTTACCACTTAGCTACCATACAAGACATAACCTTACCATTTAGTTACCACTTAGCTACCATACAAGACATAACCTTACCATGTAGTTACCATGTAGCTACCATACAAGACATAACCTTACCATGTAGTTACCATGTAGTTACCATACAAGACATAACATTACCATGTAGTTACCACTTAGCTACCATACAAGACATAACCTTACCATTTAGTTACCACTTAGCTACCATACAAGACATAACCTTACCATTTAGTTACCACTTAGCTACCATACAAGACATAACCTTACCATTTAGTTACCACTTAGCTACCATACAAGACATAACCTTACCATTTAGTTACCACTTAGCTACCATACAAGACATAACCTTACCATTTAGTTACCACTTAGCTACCATACAAGACATAACCTTACCATGTAGTTACCATGTAGCTACCATACAAGACATAACCTTACCATGTAGTTACCATGTAGTTACCATACAAGACATAACATTACCATGTAGTTACCACTTAGCTACCATACAAGACATAACCTTACAATGTAGTTACCATGTAGCTACCATACAAGACATAACCTTACCATGTAGTTACCACTTAGCTACCATACAAGACATAACCTTACCATTTAGTTACCACTTAGCTACCATACAAGACATAACCTTACCATGTAGTTACCATGTAGCTACCATACAAGACATAACCTTACCATGTAGTTACCATGTAGTTACCATACAAGACATAACATTACCATGTAGTTACCACTTAGCTACCATACAAGACATAACCTTACAATGTAGTTACCATGTAGCTACCATACAAGACATAACCTTACCATGTAGTTACCACTTAGCTACCATACAAGACATAACCTTACCATTTAGTTACCACTTAGCTACCATACAAGACATAACCTTACCATGTAGTTACCACTTAGCTACCATACAAGACATAACATTACCATGTAGTTATCACTTAGCTACCATACAAGCCATAACATTACCATGTAGTTACCATGTAGCTACCATACAAGACATAACCTTACCATGTAGTTACCATGTAGCTACCATACAAGACATAACCTTACCATGTAGTTACCATGTAGCTACCATACAAGACATAACCTTACCATGTAGTTACCATGTAGCTACCATACAAGACATAACCTTACCATTTAGTTACCATGTAGCTACCATACAAGACATAACCTTACCATTTAGTTACCATGTAGCTACCATACAAGACATAACCTTACCATGTAGTTACCATGTAGCTACCATACAAGACATAACCTTACCATGTAGTTACCATGTAGCTACCATACAAGACATAACCTTACCATTTAGTTACCACTTAGCTACCATACAAGACATAACCTTACCATGTAGTTACCATGTAGCTACCATACAAGACATAACCTTACCATTTAGTTACCATGTAGCTACCATACAAGACATAACCTTACCATTTAGTTACCATGTAGCTACCATACAAGACATAACCTTACCATGTAGTTACCATGTAGCTACCATACAAGACATAACCTTACCATGTAGTTACCATGTAGCTACCATACAAGACATAACTTTACCATTTAGTTACCATGTAGCTACCATACAAGACATAACCTTACCATGTAGTTACCATGTAGCTACCATACAAGACATAACTTTACCATTTAGTTACCATGTAGCTACCATACAAGACATAACCTTACCATTTAGTTACCACTTAGCTACCATACAAGACATAACCTTACCATTTAGTTACCACTTAGCTACCATACAAGACATAACCTTACCATGTAGTTACCACTTAGCTACCATACAAGACATAACCTTACCATGTAGTTACCACTTAGCTACCATACAAGACATAACGTTACCATTTAGTTACCATGTAGCTACCATACAAGACATAACCTTACCATGTAGTTACCACTTAGCTACCATACAAGACATAACGTTACCATTTAGTTACCATGTAGCTACCATACAAGACATAACCTTACCATGTAGTTACCACTTAGCTACCATACAAGACATAACCTTACCATGTAGTTACCATGTAGCTACCATACAAGACATAACCTTACCATGTAGTTACCATGTAGCTACCATACAAGACATAACCTTACCATTTAGTTACCACTTAGCTACCATACAAGACATAACCTTACCATGTAGTTACCATGTAGCTACCATACAAGACATAACCTTACCATTTAGTTACCATGTAGCTACCATACAAGACATAACCTTACCATTTAGTTACCATGTAGCTACCATACAAGACATAACCTTATCATGTAGTTACCATGTAGCTACCATACAAGACATAACCTTACCATGTAGTTACCATGTAGCTACCATACAAGACATAGCTTTACCATTTAGTTACCATGTAGCTACCATACAAGACATAACCTTACCATGTAGTTACCATGTAGCTACCATACAAGACATAACTTTACCATTTAGTTACCATGTAGCTACCATACAAGACATAACCTTACCATTTAGTTACCACTTAGCTACCATACAAGACATAACCTTACCATTTAGTTACCACTTAGCTACCATACAAGACATACCGTTACCATTTAGTTACCATGTAGCTACCATACAAGACATAACCTTACCATGTAGTTACCACTTAGCTACCATACAAGACATAACGTTACCATTTAGTTACCATGTAGCTACCATACAAGACATAACCTTACCATTTAGTTACCACTTAGCTACCATACAAGACATAACCTTACCATTTAGTTACCACTTAGCTACCATACAAGACATAACCTTACCATGTAGTTACCATGTAGCTACCATACAAGACATAACCTTACCATGTAGTTACCATGTAGCTACCATACAAGACATAACGTTACCATTTAGTTACCATGTAGCTACTGTAGGATAATAATAGTATTCAAATAGGAATAGAGTCAAATGACTTGCTCACTCAGAGGGTCCAGATAATAAGGTTTATTAACCAGATCAAATCAAATCATTACAACAATAGAGAATATGGCTGGAGATCTTACCTAAACAGACCAGCTCCGTCAGTCAGGTAAAAAGATCAAGTTCCCCAGTTGGGGGAGCAGTTAAGTACCAGGTGAACAATGGGGGGAGTGGGGGAAGGGGAGGGGAGGAAGGGGGCGTAGTTCATACATATATTCCACAGTTGGGTCCTTTTCTCTTTTATAATGTGGCTGGGACAAGTATTCTCAGATGTATGACTGGAATAGGTAAGGTCAGCATAACATGAGATAATAAATGAGATAAAATAGTAAAATTATAAACTTGTTGTGACCTATTTTGGTCATAGGGTCAATAAATGAAAAGAAATATAAAATAGTAAACACATGAGATACACAATTTAAAGGAATGAATAAATGAGATAATTTGGTGAAATATAAAATAAACAATTAAAGGAATGAAAGTAAATATAAAATGAATTAATAAATGAGATAGAATATGGTGAAATATAAAATAAACAAAGTAAATATAAAATGAATGTAATATAAAATACACAATTAAAGATAAAATGAGTTATTATTTGAATGTCAGTATTTATACAGTGTGGGTTAAGATCTATGTGTATTTTTAGGGTTGTGAATATCGCCCCTTTTACTTTTTACTTGATGGCAACACCTTTTACTTTAGTATATACACTGTCATCTGGCTATGACCATCAGGTCAATGGTAAAATATAAAAGCATTTAAAGGTTGGCAAACAGATATAAACGTGAATGAAAGAAATGAAAAGAAATATAAAATGAATTAAAATAGTAAACAATGAGATAAAATGGTAAAATATACATCATTTAAAGGTTGGATAAAGAAATGAAAAGAAATATAAAATGAATTAGAATAGTAAACAATGAGATAAAACGGTAAAAACATGAATGGAATAGGACTTAATGCAAATATGACCATCAGCTCAGTGAATGACACAATTTACAGGAATGTTAAAGAGAAATATAAAATGAATTAAAATAGTAAACAATGAGATAAAACGGTAAAATATACATCATTTAAAGGTTGGATAAAGAAATGAAAAGAAATATAAAATGAATTAGAATAGTAAACAATGAGATAAAACGGTAAAAACATGAATGGAATAGGACTTAATGCAAATATGACCATCAGCTCAGTGAATGACACAATTTACAGGAATGTTAAAGAGAAATATAAAATGAATTAAAATAGTAAACATTAGAGGTTCTGCATTGTGGATTCTAGTGCGTATCTGTGGAAGTATGGTGCAAGGGGGTTGGTGGGTTCGTTTTGCGTTTCTTCTCTCATGGTCGTGGCGATCATCATGGTTATCGGGGGGGGTTGGCTTGTGCAGAGTACTTTTGTGATGTATCCAACTCCGAATTTTATAGTATGCACACACACTACTAGGATAACAAATATTATTATTGCATACATAATGTACCGAACTACCACTGCTCCTATTGTACCAAGTTTCTCGGTCATCCAATCGGACATGGTATACGTTGGCGGGATGTGTGCGGCTCTGGAGATGTTGTGCAGGTGTTCAATGATGCTTGGTATAGTCATGTTGTCGTTTGCAGGTATGTAGACACAGCATTCTTGACCGATTAGTTTACATGTTCCTCCAGTACTAGATAGCAGGAAGTCCAGTGCTGCTCTGTTCTGCAATGTCATCAATCTGATTGATGTCAGTTCGTTGCTGACGAGTGACAGTCCTTCAGCATCTGTGTTGGCTAAGTCTTCTATCAGTGTGGATAGGTCTGCGATTTGATCTAGGGCTGACATCACACCATAGGAGGGGATTAGTGCTCTGAAAAAGTCGCATGTCTTGCAGGCCCGGTCATGTGTGTGGAAGTGATTTGCGTGGCGTGTCTTTCTAGTCAGTGGGTGTTGTGGTAGGGTCGGTGTCACTCTCATGGCTGGCACTAAATATCCTAATGCACATGTGCCTTTCCATCCGGGTGGAAGGGACGGGTAAGCTTGTGCGCCACATATCCAGTAGGTCCCAGGCGGTGCTGGTGTTGTCGTTCGTTGGGTGGTGGGGGTTTCTTTGGTTGTGGGTTTCAGTGGTGTCTTTACAGGGTGGATGTTGTCCCAGGGTGGTGTTAATCTTTGTTGGCGGATGGGGTAGATATTGTCTCTGGTCCGGGGGGATATCGTTCTTCGTTTGCGGGTCGCCTGGGGCACTTCACAATGTTCCAACACCCCGACATTCTTTCCCCAACCCTTTTGAGATACACATTCTGTAAACTTCACTGGGGTAATAGAAACTGGTATTCCATTTGTATCATGACTTTGTCGAATCTTCATGTTTGATTTTGTGCAGCTTTCAGCTGTCCCTGTGGACTTGTTTAGAGAGGCTTTGTGGCATTCTGTTAGTGGGAGGCCCATTAACGGAAAACCATCTTCGGTAGAATGGGGTATTAAGCCGCATACATAGCAATTTGATTGGTTAGCAAAATGTGCGACTGCTTGGCTTAGCTTTAAATATAGGTTGTTGCGGTGACTGTTAACATATCTTTTGGTGCGTTCAACTGCTTTCCCCTTACCGCCCTTAAACCCATTGATCCATGATTGAGGTTCGTCCAGTGTCGCCCACACAATGCATCCCGCTATGCCACATGCGATGATTAAGCAGTTCCAGTTGGTGGTCATTTTTCCTATTGTTATTGGTCTCATGGTAGATTTGCCCTTTTGCAGTGGGATGCGTGGATCCAGGATGCTTTTCCGTCGCACTTTACTGCCGTGTCCGTTACTAGCAGCACCTGAAATGGACCAGACCATCTGGGGTTTAGTTTACTTTTTCTTTTGAACACCATTATATATACATAGTCACCTGGGTTCAATCCATGACATGGTGTTGTTGGTGGTTGTGGTTGTGCCTGCCTCACTAAGGGGTGGAGCCTCTTCATCTGGGCACACAAAGCTTTGTAATAGTTAATAGCAATTTCGTCTGCTAGCAATAACTGGACTTGTGATAACGGGGGAAGCATTGTGGTTGGTGTCGACATTGGACGTCCAAATAATATCTCGTGAGGTGACAATCCTGTTCCTCTGTTTGGCATTGATCTCATTTGCATTAATACTAAGGGGAGGGCGTCGGGCCATTTAAGGCCTGTCTCTGTACATGTCTTAGCTAGACGGTTCTTGATGGTTGAGTTTTGTCTTTCTACCGCACCTGCACTTTCAGGGTGGTAGGGTGTGTGCAGGTGTATTTTCATGCCTAATGCGGTAGATAAGTTGTTTATCAGTTGTGCCGTAAAGTGCGTACCTCTGTCTGAATTTATGGAGTGTGGACACCCGAATCTTGGAATTATTTCTCTGACTAATACCTTAGCTACTGCTTGAGCGTCGTTGCGTCTGCATGGGAAGACTTCGACCCATTTAGAGAACATATCTACTAAGACTAGCGCGTACTGGTATCCCATGCTTTTTTCTAATTGGATGAAATCCATTTGGATGTTAACAAATGGTCCCCAAGGTGGTGGGTGGGCGCCACGTCTAGTCTTTATAGCTTTACCTATATTGTGTTGATTGCATACAACACATCTTGAGCAGTATTGGTGAGCTAAACTGGTGATACCTGGCGCGTGCCACTGTGAAGTGATACTGCCCACCATTGCGAATTTTGACACGTGGCTAAGTCCATGTGCTAATCTTACTAACAGGGGGAGGAGTTGTTTTGGAGCTACAACTCTACCGTCAGCATGTTTCCACATGCCGTCTGGCATTTTGGAACAACCTGCTGACGTCCATACTGGCCACTCAGATGTCGCCTCTGCCTGTAATGAAACGACATGATCAAAAGTGGGAGTATTATCATTGGCGATTGTGATAGCCATTTGTTTTACCAACAGGGAGGGGACGGTCGCTGCCCTTTTGGCACAGTGATCCGCTCTGGCGTTTCCCTTTGCAACCAGAGAAGGAGAAGAAGAATGTGCAACACATTTTACAACAGCCAATAGCTTAGGAAGTAAACACGCCTCTAGTAGGTTAGTGACTAATACAGCATGTTTGATGGGAATGCCTGATGTCTTAATGAACCCTCTGTGTTTCCATATTAATCCCACATTGTGCACTACATTGAACGCATAACTTGAGTCGGTGAAAATTGTAGCAGACTTACCCCTGGCCAACACGCACGCTCTCGTCAAAGCGAAGATCTCCGCTGCCTGTGCTGAACAATTATTAGGTAGTTTTGCACTTTCAATCATCACATGGTCATCAACAACAGCGTATCCAGCATTCAAATCACATCCATTAGTGTGTCTTGACGCGCTACCGTCAACATAATATACTAGATCACTGTTAACTAGTGGTGTTTGTTGTAAGTCGGCTCTGGGTGAGGTGACAGCTGAGATTGTATCAATACAGTTATGTGACATTTCGTTATCCTCATATAGGGGAACAAAATTTGCTGGGTTTATTGGCGGTGCACGTTTTATGGTCAAGTTTGGGTTTGCCAATAGGATCGCTGTGTATGTAGTGTGTCTGGATGCTGATAAGTGTTGTGTAGCTGCGTTTTGTAAAATAATACACACAGAATGTGGGACGTAGACTGTTACTGGATGTTCTAGAGTAATGTTGGCGCTTCTCGATACGCAGAACGCGGCTGCAGCAACTGACCGTAGACACGGAGCATACCCCAAGGCTACACTATCAAGTCTTTGTGAATAGTATGCTATTGGTCTCATCTTGTCGCAATTTCTCTGGGCTAGGATCCCTGTCGCATAGCCTTCTCTTTCTGCGGCAAAAAGTGAGAATTCCATACTGTAGTCTGGCATGCCAAGGCCGGGCGCTGTGGTTAAAGCTTCTTTCATTGCTTGGAACGCAAGTTGTAGTGTCGGAGTCCATGCGATCTGTTTGGGTTGGTCAGATAACGTTAGTGCACGAAGAGGCTGGTCTAATGCGGCGTAGTTGAACACGTGTTGGCGACAAAAATTAGCTGCTCCCAAAAATGATAGCATTTCTGTCTTTGATTTTGGATTGGGGCAGTTTTGCAGAGCTTGTACTCGGGTGTGGGATATTACCCGTTTCGAACCGTCGAGTGTGTGTCCCAGGTATTTTACTCTGGTTTTGCAAAACTGTAGTTTTGGCAATGACGCTTTGTGTCCTTTGTTTGCAAGGGCAGTCAATAGTATGACAGAGTCTGTGTGGCATGCTGCTTCACTTGGGGATGACAACAATAGGTCATCTATGAACATTAACAGTGTACTTCTGCCGGGGAACTGTATATCTTTTAGGTCGTGGTGCAAAGCTTGACTATACAATGTTCCTGATTCTGTGTATCCTTGTGGTGCTCTCGTCCACGTCAGTTGTTTACCATTAAATTCGAAAGCGAAAAGATATTGTGAGTCGGCATGGATTGGGAAACTAAAATATGCACTGGATAAATCCACTACTGTGTAATGTGTTGTTGTTGTGGGGATTAATGCCATTACTGTAGATGAATCAGAAACCAATGGGGTGATGGGGATCACGCATTGATTTATGGCTCTCAAGTCTTTTATAAATCGCCAATCACGTTTGTTAGCCTTTATAATGGGACAAATTGGTGTGTTGCAAGGACTTTCGCAGTGTTTTAAAATGCCTTGTGATAGCAGTGATTCTATTACTGGTGTTATTCCATCGATGGCTTCCTGTTTCAGCGGATACTGCTCAAGTTTGGGAGGGGTACAATCTGGTTTCAGTGTGACTCTGTGGGGGACTGCAGATGTCATTAGCCCGACTTCAGTGGAGTGTGATGCCCACAGTTTATGGGGTACCTTAGACAATGAAGTTTCAGGAAGGAAAACAGCGTGTGGGGGCTCTGGTATGCATATCAATGGCCCTTCAATCATGAATGGGGGTGTGGCTATTATGTATCCATCTTTCAATCTAGTTAAATTCCACCCATTTTTCATCTTAACAGTGTGGGAGGTAGCTGTTCTTTTGTCTGCCTGTAGTCTCTTCATCATGGGGGACAAGTCCTGTTCTCCTTCCGCCGTGTCGAATGCGATTGCTATGTGTGGGGTATAATCAGAGTCATGAATTGCCACTCTTTGAACTTCTGATAAGATTACTGTGGCTGCAATGCCCTCATGGGAGATGTATATTTCTGAGAATGCTGGAAACAGTGTGGTCTTACCAATGGATGATTTTACCTTTTCTATATATACTTTTGGTACGTCTGTATCCCATTTGGACGCTGTTACGTGGTGTTCGGCCAGGAACTTCATCTGTAAACACCTCGCGTTCACTCCTGTGTCGGCTTCTGTTATTTCTTTCCATGCTGTGGAAACAAACTCATTGATAGGATCATTATTTAATTTCCATCTGTATTCTATCACATTTCCCACTCGTTGTGACATCATCTGTTGCATTTCAATTCTTTCTCCCTTCTCTGGTAGCTGTAAAAAGACTCCATCTTGTGAGCAGTAAATGTTAGCGTTCATTTTACAAAGCAAATCTCGTCCACAAAGGTTAACTGCTGCTTTAGATGTTAATAACAAAGAGTGTTCAGTTGAAAAAGAATCGCTAGTTGATTCTATTTTAACTGGTATAGACAAAGGGATTGTCTGTAGGACACCGCTTATCCCGACTGTTAATACAGACTGTCCAGACAAGGGTAATGCCATTGTGCTCTCATCAATTGATGATTGTGTGGCTCCGGTGTCTATCATGAAAGTAACTTCTTTGTTATTTATCATTAAGTTAATTTTGGGTTCCTCTTCGGGATTTGCTGTTAATATTTGCATAACATTCTCCAGACAGATCTTTTTTTCCTGTTGGCACCTCTATGCGACATTCGTCGCCTCGTCTCCTTTGAACGGATCCGCCATAGTGTAATCTGCATATGGTGGGGCGCTAGGATGGGTTTTGTGGGGCCTGCGTGAGTCTCTTTGCATATATTCCCCTTTGTTCCCATTGTTTCTATTCTCCTTTGGACAATAGAACGCCACATGGCCCTTTTGTTGGAAAACATGACATGTTACATGGGGACACTCCTGTATTCGGTGTCCTGGTTGATTGCAGTGGTAACATGTTTGTACCCCGTTCCTCTGTGGAGGCCCGTTTCGCGTGTTCCCACCCCCACCCCTTTGGTTGTTTCCCTGGGGGTAATAATTTCTAGCTGGATAGCAGTGTATTGTTTCCTCTTTTACCACCTCTGGTCGAGATACAAAGACTCCGATGTCTTTGATGACACGTTTCTTGTCGTGATGCTGTCGTTCTATATTGATGGCTGCGTTCTTAATGTTTGTAATAGGAGAGCTCTCCCAATCTAACTGGACGGCTTTCAAATGTTTTCCAACGTGTGGTAGGAGGCCGTTAACGAAATAGGATACCTGGATTGCGAGTCCCTCGTCTGCCGTTAATCCGCTGTTCGCGGCCCAAGCCGCTTTGAATTTACTGTAAAACGCATCGACTGTTTCAGACTCGTTTTGAACGCAAGCTGTGATATTTGACATGCATGCATTTCGCCTTGCCAAACCTTGTACCGCAGCTGTTATCGCAGTAATACACTGTTCTCTAGTGTTGTTTTCACTCCAGGCATCACTGCTTGGAATAGCCATTTGCGTTGAGACGCTGTGATATTTATTTCCTAGACATCCCAACATTAGCTGTTTCATGTCCCTAGGGGTCGGGCTATAGCAATGGCATATTAAATCCAATTGTTCGATAAAACCCATTGGGTCTCTGTCGGGTTTGGGAAATTGTTCAACGAGTCCTTTTAATTCTGTCGGTGACCATGGTCGGTAAACTGTAGCGTTTACATTTTCGCCTAGTGGGACAATCCTCATAGGATATGTGCTGGTCGGTTTCTCGGATCTAGTGACCATTTGTGATGGTTCCGGAGGCGTTTTAACCTTTTCTATTTTATTCGCTGGTGGTGACGGCGGTTGCACTGTTGGTGAACTGTCCTGTGTTCTAGCAGGTCTATTGTTCCTTGATGGTCCTGCTTCTACATTTTCTCTTTCGTCTGGGTTCCTATCTAAAACCACATGTGCGTCTCTGTTAAACGTCACTCTTGTGGATATGTCATCGTCTGAATCGTCTTCTACCACGCTTGCGGTCAGGCTTGGATATAGGCCTTTAACATTTTTGATATTGGGCCTTGTGTTACTTTCTCTGTCTTTTCCGTTGTCAAGCGTTTTAGTTTGAGACTGCGTTATAATACTTTTTTCCGCCTCTTCTTTTAAACGTGTCATATTTCTTAAATCAATTTCACATTGCCACAAAACCAATGCATGTTCGATACGACTTTGTTTTCTCACGGTAAACGATCTGGCACGTTCACGGAAACTTTTGCGTCCGCCTCTAAGTTTCCCGTTATGAAAACACCCTAGGACTGGCCAGTTGTTTTTTGTCCATTTTGACCACAATCCCAAATATTTTACAGCTATAGGTCCATATTTTGTTAGCATGAAGTCGCACGGAGAGTTGCCGGTAACGTCATTTTTGCTTAGTGAACGCCCCATGATACCAGCTATATGCCCCGCGTTGCCCTCGATGTAACGTCCCTGATATAATCAGACTGGTAAACAGTGAGGAGGAAAGAGAGAGAGAGAAATAGACAGACAGAGATAGACAGACAAAAAAACTAGAACATATGCCCTATTTTTAGTTATAACTAAATAATTGTATATAAGGTGGAGACCAGACACTCAATCTTATATATTTGGTATCTTAATTATAACTTATTTTATATACTTGGTATCTTAATTATAGCTTATTAACTGTAGCAATCTATATTGTTCTAGAGAACCAATTTAGGTATTCATTCAAGTCAAAGTTAATTTTTCAGGTCTGATTCTAAGATATATGTATTTCAGTTGTATACTGCTATACCTAATTTAGATGTTGAATCCTTATACATATTATTCCAATTACTTTATGTATCGTTATCACTATGTAATTTATAGCGCCGTTATCATTACCTATCGTGAAACCGGAAGTGGAACCAAAACTACAATTCCCAACCGGAAATCACTACCGGAAATCACTTTCCTGGCTTCCTTGTATAACGTATAGCGTATAACGTTAACTCAATGCTTTGCGATATCAGCCGGTTCGTTCTTAACTCAATAAACACCTCAGCGGGTTATAATACTGTGCACACACAAACAAGACTCAAACAGACAAACAAACGAAAATACATAAAAGTTAACGTGTGTATATACCTGGTCTGTATTGGATCGCTGTTCGTTTAATCGCCCAGCACCCTGCTGCGATAAGGCATTTATACCCTTGATATACACTATACACCGTTATTAAAGCATAACGACCGAATCCTGAACTTCGAAATTTAATAGCGATATATTAGATTATATATACCTTTTAATCATAGTCTCGGTCCCTTCAACCAGCGATTAATGTCCCGTTAAATGTACATTTACGTACTGTCGAGGCACCGCCGGTTTCCTTCCCGCTCTCTGTATGATTAATTGATTAATTCAATCCAAATATATCGTTTTCAGGAATGGAAGAGGTTGTGAGCTTATTTTAAGGTTGTATCTATGAATATATATCGTTACTCTGTTAAATCTAATTAGATTATAACAGCTTCTCGGTCCTAGCGTCCCGCCTCTTTGCCACAAGAATCATAGAAT
Source organism: Notolepis coatsorum (assembly GCF_963971535.1). Classification (NCBI taxonomy): domain Eukaryota; kingdom Metazoa; phylum Chordata; class Actinopteri; order Aulopiformes; family Paralepididae; genus Notolepis; species Notolepis coatsorum. The sequence goes on along the minus strand of NW_028172829.1, from coordinate 42,963 downwards.
AGTTTCTAAGAGAGTCGCGTTTTCCAATGATATCACTCTAATAAGCTCACATATCTTCTTTTGTTGACAACCTTACTGTGTGCCTTAGCTTTTGGTCGGCTCCGACTCGACCAGGAATAGCACTTCAACCTATAGCAAATCCTACCAGAACCTCCTGATATAGGACCGGAGTACACGCGTTTCCCCCGTAACGAATCCCAATACAGCCCAGATATTCAACACACTTTATTCTATTGTCCAGCCATAGTCTCGAATATTAAAACACACAGTAAATGCTCACCTTGTGCAGAGAGAAGTGGGGATCACACCAATGTGTTCCAGATACCGGCCGGCCTAAACTAATCCTTTTCTCTCTACACCTGAGAACAGATCAGTCTGCACAAAATTCGAAATTCGCGACGCCAAATTGTAGGATAATAATAGTATTCAAATAGGAATAGAGTCAAATGACTTGCTCACTCAGAGGGTCCAGATAATAAGGTTTATTAACCAGATCAAATCAAATCATTACAACAATAGAGAATATGGCTGGAGATCTTACCTAAACAGACCAGCTCCGTCAGTCAGGTAAAAAGATCAAGTTCCCCAGTTGGGGGAGCAGTTAAGTACCAGGTGAACAATGGGGGGAGTGGGGGAAGGGGAGGGGAGGAAGGGGGCGTAGTTCATACATATATTCCACACTACCATACAAGACATAACCTTACCATTTAGTTACCATGTAGCTACCATACAAGACATAACCTTACCATGTAGTTACCGTGTAGCTACCATACAAGACATAACCTTATCATTTAGTTACCATGTAGCTACCATACAAGACATAACATTACCATGTAGTTACCATGTAGCTACCATACAAGACATAACCTTACCATGCAGTTACCATGTAGCTACCATACAAGACATAACCTTACCATGTAGTAACCATGTAGCTACCATACAAGACATAACCTTACCATGTAGTTACCATGTAGCTACCATACAAGACATAACCTTACCATGTAGTTACCATGCAGCTACCATACAAGACATAACCTTACCATGTAGTTAGCATGTAGCTACCATACAAGACATAACCTTACCATTTAGTTACCATGCAGCTACCATACAAGACATAACCTTACCATGTAGTTACCATGTAGCTACCATACAAGACATAACATTACCATGTAGTTACCATGTAGCTACCATACAAGACATAACCTTACCATGTAGTTACCATGTAGCTACCATACAAGACATAACCTTACCATGTAGTTACCATGTAGCTACCATACAAGACATAACCTTACCATGTAGTTACCATGTAGCTACCATACAAGACATAACCTTACCATGTAGTTACCATGTAGCTACCATACAAGACATAACCTTACCATTTAGTTACCATGTAGCTACCATACAAGACATAACCTTACCATTTAGTTACCATGTAGCTACCATACAATACATAACCTTACCATTTAGTTACCATGTAGCTACCATACAAGACATAACCTTACCATGTAGTTACCACTTAGCTACCATACAAGACATAACCTTACCATGTAGTTACCATGTAGCTACCATACAAGACATAACCTTACCATGTAGTTACCATGTAGCTACCATACAAGACATAACCTTACCATGTAGTTACCATGTAGCTACCATACAAGACATAACCTTACCATGTAGCTACCATACAAGACATAACCTTACCATGTAGTTACCATGTAGCTACCATACAAGACATAACCTTACCATGTAGTTACCATGTAGCTACCATACAAGACATAACCTTACCATGTAGTTACCACTTAGCTACCATACAAGACATAACCTTACCATTTAGTTACCATGTAGCTACCATACAAGACATAACCTTACCATGTAGTTACCACTTAGCTACCATACAAGACATAACCTTACCATGTAGTTACCATGTAGCTACCATACAAGACATAACCTTACCATGTAGTTACCATGTAGCTACCATACAAGACATAACCTTACCATGTAGTTACCATGTAGCTACCATACAAGACATAACCTTACCATGTAGTTACCATGTAGCTACCATACAAGACATAACCTTACCATGTAGTTACCATGTAGCTACCATACAAGACATAACCTTACAATTTAGTTACCATGTAGCTACCATACAAGACATAACCTTACCATGTAGTTACCATGTAGCTAACATACAAGACATAACCTTACCATGTAGTTACCATGTAGCTACCATACAATACATAACCTTACCATGTAGTTACCATGTAGCTACCATACAAGACATAACCTTACCATGCAGTTACCATGTAGCTACCATACAAGACATAACCTTACCATGTAGTTACCATGTAGCTACCATACAAGGCATAACCTTACCATGCAGTTACCATGTAGCTACCATACAAGACATAACCTTACCATGTAGCTACCATACAAGACATAACCTTACCATTTAGTTACCATGTAGCTACCATACAAGACATAACCTTACCATTTAGTTACCATGTAGCTACCATGCAAGACATAACCTTACCATGTAGTTACCATGTAGCTACCATACAAGACATAACCGTACCATGTAGTTACCATGTAGCTACCATACAAGACATAACCGTACCATGTAGTTACCACTTAGCTACCATACAAGACATAACCTTACCATTTAGTTACCACTTAGCTACCATACAAGACATAACCTTACCATGTAGTTACCATGTAGCTACCATACAAGACATAACCTTACCATGTAGTTACCATGTAGCTACCATACAAGGCATAACCTTACCATGCAGTTACCATGTAGCTACCATACAAGACATAACCTTACCATGTAGCTACCATACAAGACATAACCTTACCATTTAGTTACCATGTAGCTACCATACAAGACATAACCTTACCATTTAGTTACCATGTAGCTACCATGCAAGACATAACCTTACCATGTAGTTACCATGTAGCTACCATACAAGACATAACCGTACCATGTAGTTACCATGTAGCTACCATACAAGACATAACCGTACCATGTAGTTACCACTTAGCTACCATACAAGACATAACCTTACCATTTAGTTACCACTTAGCTACCATACAAGACATAACCTTACCATGTAGTTACCATGTAGCTACCATACAAGACATAACCTTACCATGTAGTTACCATGTAGCTACCATACAAGACATAACCTTACCATTTAGTTACCATGTAGCTACCATACAAGACATAACCTTACCATTTAGTTACCATGTAGCTACCATACAAGACATAACCTTACCATGTAGTTACCACTTAGCTACCATACAAGACATAACCTTACCATGTAGTTACCATGTAGCTACCATACAAGACATAACCTTACCATGTAGTTACCATGTAGCTACCATACAAGACATAACCTTACCATGTAGTTACCATGTAGCTACCATACAAGACATAACCTTGCCATTTAGTTACCATGTAGCTACCATACAAGACATAACCTTACCATGTAGTTACCATGTAGCTACCATACAAGACATAACCTTACCATGTAGTTACCATGTAGCTACCATACAAGACATAACCTTACCATGCAGTTACCATGTAGCTACCATACAAGACATAACCTTACCATGTAGTAACCATGTAGCTACCATACAAGACATAACCTTACCATGTAGTTACCATGTAGCTACCATACAAGACATAACCTTACCATGTAGTTACCATGCAGCTACCATACAAGACATAACCTTACCATGTAGTTAGCATGTAGCTACCATACAAGACATAACCTTACCATTTAGTTACCATGCAGCTACCATACAAGACATAACCTTACCATGTAGTTACCATGTAGCTACCATACAAGACATAACATTACCATGTAGTTACCATGTAGCTACCATACAAGACATAACCTTACCATGTAGTTACCATGTAGCTACCATACAAGACATAACCTTACCATGTAGTTATCATGTAGCTACCATACAAGACATAACCTTACCATGTAGTTACCATGTAGCTACCATACAAGACATAACCTTACCATGTAGTTACCATGTAGCTACCATACAAGACATAACATTACCATTTAGTTACCATGTAGCTACCATACAAGACATAACCTTACCATTTAGTTACCATGTAGCTACCATACAATACATAACCTTACCATTTAGTTACCATGTAGCTACCATACAAGACATAACCTTACCATGTAGTTACCACTTAGCTACCATACAAGACATAACCTTACCATGTAGTTACCATGTAGCTACCATACAAGACATAACCTTACCATGTAGTTACCATGTAGCTACCATACAAGACATAACCTTACCATGTAGTTACCATGTAGCTACCTGTTGAGCACCGGTCGTAAACCGAGGTCAGATTGATTATCCCATAACTCTTTAGTCCGAATCCCAGCTTCAAGCAGCGTCCCGCGAAGCGTGGGACATCTAGGACTCAATTTGTCTATAACGTTCAGGGCTTAAACTCAGCAGACCTCGGCTCACACACAGGAACCCCCCGTCCCCTCCAGTAATACAGTTGATTAAATGGAGTTGCGGGGTATATTTTTATTCTATTTGCACTGGGAAGGACTCTCTTTACTTAGATGAGGTCCATTTTCCCTATCCTATGTACACGTATTATCACTATATGGCTTTACTTGATAATCCCATTATACAGAATCCACCTTTAGTCCTTAATTTACTCTGTTCGCCGTTGAGTTTACTGTATGGCATTACTTGATAAAACCAGGCTGGCCGAACCCACCTTTCTCCTTACTCACAATGATATACCTTCTCCTCCTCCTCCGTCTGGGGAAAAAGTTCTTTTTTATATCATATATTAGGCACAATACAGGCACATTCAGGCACATTATCATTATTATTATTATTATTATTATTATTATTATTACTGGTAAAGTTACAATGCAAAAATACATCTCCATCCTTACCCGTCTTTTTGGGAAAAATAGAAGCAAAACGTGGTTTCCAAAAGAAGATTGTTTTTATTTTTTAACAGTAGAAAATTACATTTAAGGGTTCAGTTTCATTTATAAAAGTACACAGGTTTTTCAGCTTACTATATATCAGGTTTCAGTCATCTCCTCAAAATCTCTCAAAAAAGTCTGCCTCTTCATCGGCAACCGTCTCTTTTATTTGATATTGTATCGTATTTCTGATTGGTCTAAACACAGTGATGTCAAATGGTCGTCATTTCTGTTTAGCAAACCAACATACAATACATAATTTCGTTATGGACTCCTCCTTCGTTGTACTATCGTTACGGCTAGTTACCTAGTGATTTTTAAGTAACTGAAAGTCCCTTTTTCCTTCTAAACAGACAACGGCTTTGTCTGTGGTGACCACGTGATTTCGTACCATGTACGAGGCCTCTCCAGTATCTCTTAAGGATCCCTCCAGACAAACAGTTTTTACACATTATTCTGTTAGTATTATTCTCTACTGACACTCAATTTATAAGCATGCCATTTTGAAAACTTTTACTGTACACATCAAACATTTAATTGTTATATAGTTTCCTTTTTTAAGATCTCCCTCTATAGATTCAAGACTCTGTTTTTCAACCAGCAACCCTTCCCGTCTGAAAGGGTTAACATTTACAGCTCCCTCTCCTCTCCTGTTGCATCCTCAGGGCCACATTCCTCAGGTTAACTCCCCTTTCACAGACACCAGCCCCTTCTATGGAGACATTTAAAGGCTCAGTTCCATTTTTTTTATAAGTAGAGCCATCATAGTCTTTCCAGAGTTTAGTTTACAGATTTATACTGGTCATATAGGAACGACCCAGGATGTCATTGTCCAAAAGTGTCACTCGTTCTGTGGCATTTCACACCCACTCTGTCATTCTGGGAGATCATTGTCCATCATCAATTGAATAATGAAGCATATAATTACATGTGAAAAATAGGTATATACGGCTATATTGGAACGACTCAGGATGTCTATTTCAAAATGTGTCATTTGTTTTGTGACACTTTACACCCACTCTGCCATCCTGTGAGGTCTTTGTCCATCGTCAATTGAATAATTGAAAAAATGAAGCATATGATTACATGTGAAAAATAGGTAAATAGGGCTATATTGTTACATAAACAACAACAAAAAATTCAAAATAGAAATCACTGTTCTTCTTTAGAGAACAGGGCTTTTGCTTTTAAAAATTGTAATCACTGTTCTTTCTCAGAGAACAGGGCTCTTGCTTCTTTTTTGATTATATTTCTACCAACATTTTTATGTCATTGGTAAGGTGATTTTGATGACTTTCGTGCTTTCTTCGGCCTCTCGTAGTCCGCCCAGCCTCTGGTAGATGGTGGCGATGTACTTGTACCGGGGACTTCTTGTCTTGACCCCCCGGGTCGAGAGGCCATGGATCTTGGGTCTGGCAGGCTTTGACCTTTTTCACCTCCCCTGACTTCTTGACCGACCACACTACTGTGCTCGGTGGAGGGCAGGACAGGATAAATCTTCGGATCCCTCCGCGCATAACGGATTCCAGATTGAACTTTGATGTTAGACGTGGCCATCTTAGGGTAAAAGACCAAATCCATTCTATAATATTCGCAGCTGTTTCCCCAGCTCTTGACGGTCGCCCATGTCTTGCCGAGATTTGTGTCACCCTCTCGGGTAACCATGTAGATCTTCACCCAGGCCGGGAGGATACCGGCCCAGTTACCTCCCACCAGAACATGGGCGACACTGGATCTCTCTTCTGACGCAGCGTCCAAGCAGAAGAAGTCCTCGTACTGCATCCTGGTGAAAGGGTCAGAATAAGGTCTTCTCCCGGGTTTTATTCCCACTATGTCAGGCCAACTGGCAGGGGACTTAAGTTCTTCATTTGTCATCATTCTGCCAGTTCCTGCATATAACTGAGATCGTTGGCCGTCATCTATAGCGTCCCATTTTCCTCTCTGGAGCGTTATTTTCTTCATCCAGGTTACTCCTAGGCCCAGAGACAATTTATCCTCCGGTGTTGTCATCGCAGTTGCTGTCTGGCCCTGGTCAGGCATTTTTGGTGAAACCAGACTTGGTGATGATGACACGAGGGCCGCTCTCAATATATCAAGGGGGTCATGATCCAAAATACTCAATACGCTATCACCATGTAACATAAGTTCGTCTGAGATGGTATATCCCTTAACCGCCATTCTCCGGTGGTGTCTGTTCGTTCCAGCGTCTCTGACTAGTGTGTGAGAGAGACAACACTGGTCCTTTTTTATCTTCATTTCAGAAGAGGCTCCGTCATAGTTGAAGGCCAAATTCTCTTTTTTGCATAATTTACGGCCCTCCCTGACCGGGAGAGGAGGCCCATACGACGTAGTAGATTTATTGTAATAATGACCCCTATTATCACAATGCAGGGGAGGGCCCATCTCACAATCCCCATCATCACCGCCCTGGCTGTCTGTACCATGGAAGTGGCAAAATTCCAAACATCACCCACTCCATCTGCCACGGCCCCTCCTATATCTTCAGCTGCACGCCCGATAATGGTACCGAGTACTATCGCAAATTGAGTTATGTCTCTCCTCCTGCTCCATTCGTCCACATGCGGTGCCCGATCCTGTGAACAGGACCCGTTTGTCATGTTGTTAGCATGCGAAATGGGAAAAACACCATCCAGGTAGAATCCTCTTGTTGTCCAGCCAAACCCCGGACCCAGCCCTCCTCCCGTTTCCAAATAATCAGATATGGGTTTCCATGGGGATACAAAGTCAAACAGGGCCTTGTTGCATCCCGTACAGGTGTTAAACAGATGTTGATTGTTTCCCCGTCTGTTATTGCAGTACTGGGTATTGATGAAATTCCATTGGTTCAACAGGTATGCCTCCGGTGGCCAATAGTAGGGGAATCCTCTATCCAGGGTGTGTTCAAACAGCGTTGCTAGGGGTCCGCATTTTGAAGTTTTTGCCTGCCATGTGGCTTCATTCTGTCTAGCTCCCCATCGCGCAGTGGGAGAAGAGCGGTAGCAGTTAGCCACTATCAAGGGGATGCTCACCTGCCGGGGGAATTTTGAGTCATAATACAGTGTTCCACCCTCCCCCGAAACTGCCCTCCATCTCATTAGGTCACTGGTGTCCCGTGAGGTTGGAGAGTCAAACCAGTGCATATTACTCCATGCATGTTCTTGCGGCGGAGGGTTACGCACAATGTAGTACCTTTCTACCATTCTTCGAGGGTCGCATCCTATCTCCTGAGCCTTAGCCAGAGGGAGAGTGCCCCAATGGATCCACGTACTGTTAATCCCATCCCGGGATCTTTCCCTAGTCAGGGTCCTAGTAGAAGCTAGGTCTACCATAGCTGAGGTAGCTTCCTCCACATGTAGGTGCGGATAAGTATCCTTCTCTGTACACAGACTCTGATCATTCTGCGTACAATACTGTTTCCCCCATTTACCATAAGTTGTTCCGGGGTAGGCCCCGAGCTGGGCCCCCGTCGCTCTGAAGCTTGGTTCCAGACCCCACCTCATTATGTAGCCACTAGAGGTCTTTCTAGTGAGAATAAGAGGTGGGGGTAGTAGGATTTCGCCTAATTGTCTCTCTTTAATGTTTACCATAGTGAATGGTAGCTGTGGATCCTTTTCCTTCCAATCGTGTACCCACTCCAATATATCCTCTTTTTCTGATCCATCGGGATTGAGGTTTGGATTAGGTTTGCTTTCTTTTGGGGGATCTTTGTTATTGCTCCCCACCGCCACTACCAATGCTCCGGGGTATGGGGTGCTGGAATTTGGGTCTATATGCCTACCCACATTTAGTTGGAACCCCAAAACCTGAGCAGCTAACTGTTGGTGGATGAACAGGGTCAACTTGGTCTCTTCCGTATCTGGCTCCTTCTGCCAGCATGCCGCCACCAGGTTGACCTCCTCATCCGTGAGGCCTATTCCTGCATAGGCCTTCCATTCATTGAGGGGCCGTTTTGCCCACCTGCTGTGGTATCTGTCGAATTTTGAGGGTTCTGGGTATACTCTATACCTCCTCAAATAATTCCTGAAATTCACACGACAGGTGGCTTCCTGGCCCAGAGTTCCATTCGAGTATGGGCGTGGGACCCCCATATTCCGTGCTTCTCGGCATATAGGGACTAATTCACCCGCTTCTCTCATCATTCTTTTTCCCACTTCAATGGTGGTAAGACCCCTCCATACCTTGTCAGTTTTTGCCAGGTTATCAGATAGGCAATCGAGGAGAGAGTCTAGTATTTGCGTGCCCCACTTTCCCTCGAGTTTCTCCACCTGGCTCGGGGTCAAGGTTGGGACGTCTGTGTACCATAAGGTCCTCCCCCCCGCCAGGGGGAGACCGCGCACCCATGGAAGTGTAGGTGGGTATGGTTTGATTTTTACCCGTCCTGGGTTGGTTACCGCCACAGTCCATTTGAACCATGTAGCGGTAGTCTGAAAAGGACATCCTCCTGCTTGGTCAGTAGCTGTGAGAGGTATATCCTGTTCAGGCCGTTCCTGGACCTGAGCCTCCGGCTGAGTGTCTTGTCTGGGGGTCAAGAACCCAAAAAAGGCCTCAACCTCTCGTTCCCATGCCGGGGGCCATTTTGTATACAGGGTCACCTTGGTCAAGGTAGATTCTCCTGTGTCATCACTGGGTTTCCTGCCCGGGGTCACTTCTACTGCTCGGGTCCCATTCAGTCTGGTAGTAGAACAGTTAGATAATTCCTCCCAAGGCCCCCACTCCGGGTCACCCTGATACCTGGAGTGTGCTCTGACCCTGATGCAGGGGTATATCCGTGCCTCTCCCTTGGCTAGTTTCAATTTGGTTGAGATTTCGCCTCTGGGGCTAGAAGGGTATACTGCTGTCACCTCCGCTCCTGCCGCACCGAGGCATATCTCGTCCCTCTGAGCGGCCAAATCTTTCCATGTCATGTATGGATTACATCCCTCCTCTGGGTTTAGTAACCAGCATTGTGGTTCCGGATCAGGCAGTGAGCAGTCAGGGAATTGTTCCTTGGCCTGACCTGTGTCACTAAAAGAGGTAGATATATAGTCCGACCAGGCCTCCCATCTCTCTGATGCGTTTCTTGGTTCACACGGGACCTGAGTGACCATCCTATAGTGGGTCACTGGTATTCCTCTATGGTCCTTAACCGTTGGTTCTTCAAACTCCCATTCAGTACGAGTCCTGGGATAATCAATTGCCCTTATAAATCCCAGGGTCAGTGTGATGACAAGTACTACCAGAGTCACTCTGATTATCCATTTACTTGCCACAGCCTTGGCGGATTTCTTGGGTTGAGTCGCCAGGCTTGGCGATATCTCTTCTATGTTGGGAGCGGCCCTGTTCTCGGATTCATTGTCAGAATCTGACTGCTCCCATTCCCGATCTATATCCATTGTCAAGCAGGTCATGATCTCTTTTCGAGCGGATTCATCATTTGGGCTGGGCACCGCATATGCCCCTTTGTTTAGACAGGTCATGTGCTCATATATATAGTCCCTGCCCATATGCGTTGGTTGTCTGCTTATGACTGGCAGGTCATGGTATTTTGGGTTGGGTGGTGCCCAATATTCTGATGTCTGGGTACTGGGCCCCAGTGTGTCTTCGGGACTAGGCCCACTGCGCATGGGTATGGGTTGTTCCCCGTACTCCGGGGCTACCAGGTTATAGGTGTTTGTGGGGTTCTTCAGGTAGGCCATATTCCTCCCTCTCGCCTTTCCTTCGCTGCCTGAGAAGAAAAGGTGAGACGGTTATCGCCTGTGCGCATCGAGCATGTACTACTTGGTCAAGGCTTCTGATCTTCGCCTGATGCGATCCCATATACTGGGCGCCCTCGAGCCTGGTCCCATGCCGTCGGGGTAGTGTACCCTCTTTGGTTTGATCATGGACCCCTTCCTAATGCTTCCGATCACAGGAGTGTCTTTCCCCGGGGCAATCTCCACAGAGAGGCCTCTGATAGGATGTGGCATATGCCCCACACTCAGCGTGACAGAGAGTATCACCCATTGGTATTCTTTTCCATTCACGGGTCTCTCTGTATCTCCTGGGGATATAGACTTCCCTTTCGTGCCCGTTTTAGTTACTCCAGGCCCGTCCCTCACCAGTAGTTCTAGTGATAGGGTTTCACGGAACTCTTCTCTGAGCTCTCCACTTATAGTGGTCAACCAATCGAATTCACCACCGTGTCTGTGTCCAGAGCTGGGGAAGGGCAAGGAGATCAGTCCCGAGGTTAGTAGCACAGCCCTTTTAGCCAACATCATGCGCACCAGGCTGGCTACATCCAGTAGAAGGTCATTTCCTTTTAGTCTATCATTGGTCATGACCTCCTGTCCCTTGGTGAACAGTCTTGACCTCTCCTCCGTATCCTTCACCCAGAATGTGTCTGGTCCTTTCACCAGGAACATCTTATCCCCCCTTGAAGGCATTGCCCTGGGGAAACAGGTGTTTATGGTTTTCTCAAGATAGGTTTCCATCAGGCTGGCCAGGTTTTCCGTGCTGCCCTTGAAGGCTATACCTCCTCGACCCGCGGCCCCTTTGCGGACTGGAGCATCCCCATCTTGCAGGTATCCACTGCCCTTTGTCAGGTATATTCCTGACCCTAGTTTCACTTCCGTATGGTCTTGGCATTTGGCTAGAGCATAACCCAGCCATGAGCACCCGCACTTGGATGCTAACTGTGGGGTCATAGGAGGGTACGCTGCCAGTACTATACGGGGTCCATATTCCATATAACATGCTTGGCAGACAATTATTCTGCATCCCCTCGGGCCCTCTTTTGGCCCAAAGGTGTAGGTATCATCGCCTGGGCGATATAGAGGTTTGTGATCCGTGGGGACCTGTTCTGGACGATTCCGTGATGGTCCTTGCCATAGTAGGTTAGTCACCTGGACGAGGCACAAGGTGCATTTATCCAGGTTGTGTCCCCATTTCGTCCATCTGATTATACTTCCTCCTGGTCCCTCCACAGGTTCTGCTTCCGGGGTGTCGGGGTGACGTATTAGTGATCTGTTATCCGACAGATACCCCTTTTTCGCCGCCTTAACTGCTCCATCAGCCACACCCATAAAAACGCTGGCGCCTCGTATGTTTCCAGTGTCCCCGTTCAAAGGGGACAATCCTGGCGCCATACAGATCAATATTTTGTGCCTGGCGCACTCCAAGGCGAAAGGCATGGATTCTCTAAGTCCCGGTACACCCCTTTGGGCCATCTTGCTTCCCGTTTTCTGTGGCGTAGAGCTTGAGATTCCAGCCATCTTTCCCTTTCTTCACCCGGTTTTGCGGACTTGATTTACGTGCACTATACCTAGGTTCTGTAATCTAAATCGCCTGGGACTAAGTATTTCAACGATGGTATCTTTGCTTTCACACTTCTTGCTGGGATTTCCTGCCAGGGGTTTTCGGAGCACCCACACGGCTTCACCTAAGGAGAAGGGAGAAGAGACAGCTGTGTTATCTTCTGAAACACATCTCTTATCCTCTCTTCCCAAGTTCACAGCTTGGTGTATCCTAAGGAGAGAGATTGGTTCATCCCAGGATCGCAACATATCCTCCTTGATTATCTGCTCTTTTATAGAGCGCACAGCCCTCTCGGCCACTCCGTTCGTATTGGGCTGGTAGGGCACCGAGTATTGGGCCATTACACCCGCTTCCTCCAGTAGTGTCTTCACTGTTCCGTGAGTGAAGTAGGTGGCATTATCCATCCTGAGCGATGTAGCCCTTGGCTCTTCCCTTAGGAACTGTGATATGCAGTTGCATATTACTGCAGCCGTCGGAGTGGGGATAGGGTACATTCTGAGTCTACCTGGCCCATTGTCCACTATCACCAGTCCCTGCCTGTGTTTTTTTTTCGTCCCCTCCGACATGGGTCCAAACACGTCGGCGGAAAAATGCAGCCCTGCTTCCGATACTGCTATTTGTCCCAGTGTCACAGGCTCAGGTTTCGTCCCTCTCACCAGCGCACATTGTTCACAGGCCTTCCGGATTGTTATCGCTCTTTGTTTCGCTTTAGGTATGTGAATGTGGTTGGTTCTTAGGTATACCAACATCCTCTTACTTCCAACATGTCCAAGGTTATCATGTACCAGTCGGATCATGTGAGTAGCCTCGTCCTCCGGTACTCTCAGCGTGCCGTTGTCTTCCCAGGCAGTGGGCGTGACTAAGGCCAGTCTTTTGAGTTTTAGCCCGCTGACCTCAGGGCGGTTTTGGGCCAGGGTGTCGACTTCTTTGTTTCCCTGGTAGTGGACCCCGGTTTCCTCCGTATGGCTTTTTAGCCATTTCCAAGCTATTTTCATGCCTCGGAATTGTTCCACTATGAGGGCCCAGAGGTCACCATGGGCCATTGGTCTGCCTGTGCTGGTTTCATATCCTTTCGCTTTCCAGTACTCCAGGTTCTCTGTTCCTCCGTTGTAACAGTATTGGCTATCGGTTACAATAAGTAGTTTCGGTATGTGCTTCCCTTTGGCCATTATTATGCCCTCCAGTATAGCTGTTACCTCTGCCGTTTGGGCTGATCCCTCGGTCCAGCCACTCGCTGTTTTGATGTTCTCATTGTTGTGTTTTAGAACATAGGCCCACTTGGCCTTTGTTCCGTCCTGTTTGTGCTGACTTCCGTCTGTGTAGAGTACCCAGTTGGGTTCGGCCTCAGGCTCGGTGAGCTTGGTTTTCGTTTCTAGGGGACACTTGGTTCCTGTTGTGATAAATCTCATTTTAGGATCTGTTAACATCATTGACCAATGTCCCCATCGTGAGGTCATGGCCCTCGAGCCTGTAATAGTTCCCTTCGAGGCACTCTGCAGGGCAGGAAATTCGGTGGTTACTATTATATCTTTGTCTTGAGCCAAGTCCTTCAGGGCATTCCAGAATCTAAATACTCCACATAGGATTCGTTCTTCTTCCGTATACCGCTCCTCCGTATTGGTGAACTGCATGGATAAAAGTAGACAAGGGGTCTTCCCCTTTCTATTCTGACATTTCAGAGTTATCCCTTGCGTACCCTCCACTTGTGGGAATACTTCTAGATGTTTGGTGAGGTCTCTTTTTTCCAGATCTTTGCAGTTTTCCAGCACATGGGTTTTGAACACCGTCCAGCCTGGCTCCACTTCCTCTATGGGGATGTTCCTATTCCTAGGGTTTTTTCCCTCGAGAGCTTTGCCTTTCAGTTTGTGGAGCGGGGATGCTTTTGTCGCATAGCCAGGCACATGGGTCATAATGTGGCCGCATTTTCCCATGGCAGAGTCCAGCTGACTCAGGGACACAGGCTTCTCAATGGCCGCTACCTGATCCAGGTATTCCCTGCTGACTGACTTTCCGGTGTCCGTTATGTTGAAACCCAGATACCTCAGGGTATGTTTCGCGATCTCGCACTTCTTGAGGCCTATCTTTAACCCGGCCCTGGAGAGGCGGGTCACTACCTGGTCCAGTAGTTCCAAGTGTTCTTGTTCCGAGTCATTGGTCCAATACACGTCGTCGATGTATATGGTGACGTCCAGGCCTCTTAGGATGTCCTCTATGACTCCTTGGAACACATTCGGGGAGTTTTTATACCCCTGTGGTAAAACTGTCCATCCATAGGACAGCCCGTTCCAGGTGAACGCCGTCTTTTGGGTGGATAGGGGGTCGATAGGTACTGACCAGAATCCATTAGCCAGGTCAATGCTAGACTTCCAACGTTTGTTGGGCAGATTCCTGGTTGTCTGTGCTATGTTTATCATTGTCCTGGTATCTGAGCATGTTCTAGCATTCAGGGCAATTAAGTTGTGCACTAATCTCCATGACCCATCAGGTTTGGGGACTCCCATTACAGGGGTATTTGTTAGAGCAGAGTCCAACATAGTCAACACGCCCATTTCTTCCAATTCCGCGATGGTTTCTGTCAGCTCCTTTTTGCACCTCGGGTCCACCCTTTGCTGTGCTTGTCTCGGTGGTATGGTCCCCTTTATAGTGTGTGTATACTTGGGGTCCACCCTTCCCACGTCGTTCTTGTGGGCAGCATATAAGCCTCTCTTGAGTATTTCTCGTATGAGGATTTTCTCGTGGCTTTCGGACTCTTCCACTACCTTTTCCATTTCGCCCCGTATGTCCACTGGCTTCATATATTTGACACGGACTCCGTGCTGTGTCCTTTGCGGGTCACCCTTGGGTATGAATTTTTCCTTTTCGTACAGTAGTATCAAGTCTTTTGGGGATAACAGGGGTTCCGAATTAGGTGGTCCTACCACTCCTGATATCCCATGCTTCTCCCCTGTTCCCATGAGGGCTCTGGTCCCATTACCTAATTCCACTTCTATGGATCCGGTAATGGGTGTATTTACATGTAGGGAAATTTCCGCTCCGGTGTCTACTAGGTATTGGTCGTTTCCCACTTGACACGTTAACTTCCCATCCGTCTCCTGTGTCTTGAGTGCAATAGCATTCAGTAGGGGCCTCTCCTGGGGATCTATATTGAGGGTTAATAGACTCTCTGTCACTCTGTCTTCTTCCCATGTTCGAGTGTCATCTGTCACATCACCAGGAGGCCAGGATTCTATTCTCTCTCCTTCCGGGATTTGAATTCCTCCCTTGTTGCCCTCCTTTCTGCTTGCTTTTCTGGGGTTAATGCGGCCCACTCGTCGGGAGGTAGGTACATGTAATTCTTCTTCCCTTCCTTGTCCTTGGTTATCCTCGGGGGGAACTCCTGGGAGCCCCCCCTTTTGTCGTTTTTTGAGTAGGTAGGTTTAACGTTAGCCGCTGGCTGTTGCTGGGCTCTGGGATGCCGAATTTGAGCCTTCTCCTCTCGTGGGTTCTCCCCTTTCCTTTCACTTTTATTGTATTTGGTTTGAGAAAGCATTTTGACTTGGTCATACAGCATGCATTCCGTCCGTAACTGATCTCGGGACCATGCTGCGCATTTGGCTGCAAGACGGTTACCCCCTGGTACTCCTATGAACAATTTTTCAAGTAGTAAGCCTGATCCTTGCACAGGTCCTCCACGTATGACTGATTCCGCTGCAACAGTGAGAGACACACTCCCGTCTCTCACCTGTGGGATTAGTTTCTCCACCATATTTTCCCCTGGATCTTGACCGGGGGTTCTCACTTCTATTTCCATCATTTGGGCCATAGACGCCCCTTCGGGGATCTCCAGTCCTTTGAGGTGTCGCAAAATGCGAGCGGCATCCGGGTCATCGTAGAGAGGGGACCCATGGAAAATCTGAGCAATCCTATGGATATAAGCAGCCTGGGTCTCCCCATGATTCATTTCTGGGGCCAGTTTCTTGAGCACTTGGGTTTTGCTCAATAATTCTTGGGCTTTGTTGCTTTCTCCATATTGGGCACTGTCATACAGACTCCTGTCGGTATGTAAACTCTTTCCTCTTGGTCGGTATATGTCTCCGGGAGATTGGGCCAGTATGGAGTGAGGGCTTACCTCCGGGCGGTGTTCCTCTGTGCTGTGTCTCAGGGCTCGGATTGGGCTTATGGACGGGGCTTTGTTCAACCAGTGTCTTTCTCTCCTGGCTATTATGGCCCTGTCCCGTTTGTACACTTGTTCGCGCAGAACGTCATAGCCAGCATGTAAATATGCATGCTTGTATGGTTCCGTTATTCCCGGGTGAGACAACACTTTCTCTGCCTCAGGTGACCGTGCTAAGGCCCGAGCCTTCCTCCATGTCACGGGATATGCTGGCATAATATCCCCTGTTTCTTCTCCTGCCAATTCTCCTTCACTTTCGTCGGAGACGTCCTCCAATCCTGAGCTCCAGGTCAAGCCTGAAGGTGACTGGAAGGCGGTGCCCTTCAGGGGGGGCCCGGGGCCCATAGGTCTCAGTTTGACCGGTTTGGCTCTCTTGTTCCGAGGCCTAGGAGGTTCGCCCCTTGGGTACCGAACTCTCTCCCTTGATCTTGACCGAGATGAGGACATTGAGGAGGCTCTGGAGCTTGACCGATCCCGGTCTCCCTCTTCTTCTGAGTCCTGATCTGGATCAGTATACTCCGGTCCGCTATCTGTCGGGTCGTCCCCTGACTCCTGGGGACAGCCTAGTCGTCTAAGAATACTCTTAGCCCGGGATTTGGCAAGTCCATCCCTTTCTGGTTCAAACTGTACTGTTGGTTTCCGGGGAGTGGATGATCTCCCTCTTTCTGTTGTTCGGGAGGAGCTCTGGGAATTGGACTTTTCCTTCCTGGGTCCAATTCCCGACCCCTTAGAGTCTGGAGGGGGATTGAGGGGTACCGATGCCGGTTCACTGTCCTCATCCTCCTCACTCTCTCCTGCTTCAGTCAAGGCCTGGGTTATTCCCTCATGGTCCTTGGGTTCTACCATGAGGCAGATTTCCGTGTGTTTTGCACTTCTTATGGTTGAGATTGCGCGGACTACTGCCTCCCCCAACCATATGCCTCTTTGGCCATATACTCGAGACCTGCCCCACATCAGGTTTATAGCTAGTCGGTAGGGCATGTCCTTGGTACCATGGCCAGCATAGATTTCTCTTCTCTGCAGTAGATCCTTCATCCGGGACACCAGATTGTCCCAGTTCTTTTGTGAGGACTGTACTTTATTGTACCTGTTTTGGCTTAGTGTCACATGGACAACTTTCTCCGCGTGAAACACATTATAATCACACTCAGTGATTACTGCCTTGCCCGGTTTCAGGGGTTCTTTGGTCCTTATTTCCATCACCTGTTTCCTCAGGTTCCGGTAATAAGCGCCTCCTGCCGCTACCATGCTCGTTTCCCATCTACCATAGCTCGTCAAAGATGGTCCAGTGAAGGTGAGAATTGACCATGGTGCGTCAGAGTTGTCGGTCCAGACTGGGTAGTTAGTGACTGTTATGTCTGGTGTTTCTTTGTGAGAGTCTGTAAATATTCCTCTCGCCCCGGAGTGTTCACCACGGCGAGAGGTGTAGGCTGCTCTCGCTTGTTTCACTTCCTCGTGAACACGTGGTCCTGGGCTTAAGTACCCCAGGGAGTAATCTCGCCCTGGGGTTGATGTAGCCATTGGTGTACTGTAGCTGATCCCCCCAGCGTCTGTAGTTGTCCCCCGCTAGTAACTTCCCTCGTTTCACATCCAGAGGGGTCACTAATGGAGCGGGGTTCCCTCTGGCTGATGTACTTGTGAGGGGGTACAGGCCGTGCTTGGTCTGCGTCTGCTCCTGAGTCCTGACTACGTTCCTGCGTCACCCCCTCCTGGGTGTGCCTCGCACCGGAAAACTGGAGTGCAGGGCTTCCAGGGTTAGTGAAACCCCCTGAGCCTTCTCTCTCAGTGCTGGGGGGCCGAGTGTCTGGTATTTCCTCATACATCCTCCCGGGTCCAGACGGGGGCCACGTGATTTGGGCCCTCTGTTCTGAGTGACTCGCTTCCCGCGGTGTTCCCTGAGGACCAGACCATGTCTGGTTTCTGTATGCCACCTCGTTCATGACCTGTGTGAGGTCTCCGACCATAGTGGGCTCAATTTCTTCGAACAGATTTCCCCAGCCATTTCGGTAATGTGATGGCCATGCCTCCATTTGAGCTCTGCGCACTGTGTTTGCTTGGTACTTGTCCGGGACTAGCAAGACCACTGCCATGGATGCAGCCGGTATTTCTTGGTAGGCTTCCAAGAAGCACCATATGCTCGTGTTGACGTCATAGTGCCAAATCCCTGTTCCGAACAGTGTCATGACTAGGCTTGTTATGCCTACTCTCTGGGCTTGTCTGAAAATGCTCCTGTAATATGCCAGGAGTACTCGGGTTTGGCCTTCAAGGTCTGTTCCGGGCAGTATGTCTTGCATGGCAATTGTCAGTATCCCCTCGTAACCCTTATTTTTAAGTAGGTAGGGGACTCCTACCAGCACTGTGCCATCCTTAAGGAGGTTATGAGGTTGTCTGGCCACTTCTCTTGCACACCAGTCGGCGTAGCCGGGTCCTGCCATGTCTTGTATGGCTTTTGCCATTCCCCCCCCATTTCGTAGGCCTCTGTTGGCTGGGTTAACCACAAATGTGTGGTTTCCTTTTGGTACAAAATTTTGTAACCATATGGAGCAGACCCATAGGTGCTGTATATGCTTAGGGTTTCCTGGTTGAGATCTGGGTTTGATAGTACATGAGATTTCATTCAACCTTGACATGCCAGGGGGCATGGTCTGCTCCTCTGGCATAGAGTTTGTTGTAGGGACTTGGGGCAGGGGGCTCCACTGTCCCTGAAGTCCCAGGCCTTCGGGCCAGTATGCAGGGGCCGTAGCCGTCGGGACCGTTCGTGTTCCAATTACGGCCTGCTGTACAGCTGGCAGCTCTGGATATAGGGATTCGCTTGGTTCTGTGAATTCCTCACTTCCCGCAAACGTATCAGGGGACTCAGGGCGTTCCTCCCGTTCTCCTGGGTAGTCCAGACCCAGGTCAGGTATAAACACTCCCAATCCCTCCTCCGAGGGTAATTCCCCCTCTATGGTGTGGGAATGATTATGAGACATCGTGTTAGCACTGGTTTGTTAGCCGATGGTGAGCTAGTTAGCTTCCGTCTGGCTAGGGCCAGCTCATGGGTGTTAGCACTGGCTTGTTAGCCGATGTCGTGCTAGTTAGCTTCCGTCTGGCTAGGGCCAGCTCATGGGTGTTAGCACTGGCTTGTTAGCCGATGTTGAGCTAGTTAGCTTGCAGTCCTGTGAACGGCCGTTTTGGCTTCTCCTCACATACAGTCCCTCCTCCTTACAAACAGTGTCTTTGGGCTAGGGAGCCATCGCCTTTCTGTGAACGGTCGTTTTGACTTCGCTTCACATACAGTCCCTCCTCCTTACAAACAGTGTCTTTGGGCTAGGGAGCCATCGCCTTTCTGTGAACGGTCGTTTTGACTTCGCTTCACATACAGTCCCTCCTCCTTACAAACAGTGTCTTTGGGCTAGGGAGCCATCGCCTTTCTGTGAACGGTCGTTTTGACTTCGCTTCACATACAGTCCCTCCTCCTTACAAACAGTGTCTTTGGGCTAGGGAGCCATCGCCTTTCTGTGAACGGTCGTTTTGACTTCGCATCACATACAGTCCCTCCTCCTTACAAACAGTGTCTTTGGGCTAGGGAGCCATCGCCTTTCTGTGAACGGTCGTTTTGACTTCGCTTCACATACAGTCCCTCCTCCTTACAAACAGTGTCTTTGGGCTAGGGAGCCATCGCCTTTCTGTGAACGGTCGTTTTGACTTCGCTTCACATACAGTCCCTCCTCCTTACAAACAGTGTCTTTGGGCTAGGGAGCCATCGCCTTTCTGTGAACGATCGTTTTGACTTCGCTTCACATACAGTCCCTCCTCCTTACAAACAGTGTCTTTGGGCTAGGAAGCCCTCGCTTTTCTGTGAACAAAGCATGAAAGTGATTTTTGCATTGCAACTTCACCCAGCAGAATTTTCACAGTAATCACAAATATATACTCTAAATGCGACTCTTTCTTCGAGTAGAACCTTCTACTTTTTTGACTGTAAGAAAACCTTACGTAACTTTTTAGTCATGAGTAAACCTTTTTACCGCAATCACAAAAATATACTTTAAGCGTGATCCTTTCTTTAAGTAGAACCTCCTACTTTTTTGACTGTAAGAAAACATTACGTAACTTTTTAGTCATGAGTAAAACTTTTTACCGTAATCACAAAAATATACTTTAAGCGTGATCCTTTCTTTAAGTAGAACCTCCTACTTTTTTGACTGTAAGAAAACATTACGTAACTTTTTAGTCATGAGTAAAACTTTTTACCGTAATCACAAAAATATACTTTAAGCGTGATCCTTTCTTTAAGTAGAACCTCCTACTTTTTTGACTGTAAGAAAACATTACGTAACTTTTTAGTCATGAGTAAAACTTTTTACCGTAATCACAAAAATATACTTTAAGCGTGATCCTTTCTTTAAGTAGAACCTCCTACTTTTTTGATTTTGCCAAATCTGTAATTTAATTTTACTCCAGAGGCTTTTGACAGTAGTCCTGTCTTCTTCGGCCGTTTAGCACCTATTTTGGTTAGTATAAATGCACATCGCCAGGGACGCCATGTTGAATGCCCACGCTCGCTCTTAGGTCAGATCGATAACTTCATAACTCATTGGTCTGCCTATCTACACCTCAAACAGCGTCCTGTGAAGTGGTTGACACGCAGAACCAACCGAGTCTACAAAATGTTGTTGTTACCACTGACCGACAAGAGACAGCGAATGCACCGTTCCGACCCCCGTCAGTCATCGACCTTAGGTCGAGTGATTGAAGTTGCGGAATCTTTTATTTTATTTGCACTGGTCCGTTACACGTATTATCACTATATGGCTTTACTTGATAATCCCATTATACAGAATCCACCTTTAGTCCTTAATTTACTCGGTTCGCCGTTGAGTTTACTGTATGGCATTACTTGATAAAACCAGGCTTGCCGAACCCACCTTTCTCCTTACTCACAATGATATACCTTCTCCTCCTCCTCCGTCTGGGGAAAAAGTTCTTTTTTATATCATATATTAGGCACAATACAGGCACATTCAGGCACATTATCATTATTATTATTATTATTATTATTATTATTACTGGTAAAGTTACAATGCAAAAATACATCTCCATCCTTACCCGTCTTTTTGGGAAAAATAGAAGCAAAACGTGGTTTCCAAAAGAAGATTGTTTTTATTTTTTAACAGTAGAAAATTACATTTAAGGGTTCAGTTTCATTTATAAAAGTACACAGGTTTTCAGCTTACTATATATCAGGTTTCAGTCATCTCCTCAAAATCTCTCAAAAAAGTCTGCCTCTTCATCGGCAACCGTCTCTTTTATTTGATATTGTATCGTATTTCTGATTGGTCTAAACACAGTGATGTCAAATGGTCGTCATTTCTGTTTAGCAAACCAACATACAATACATAATTTCGTTATGGACTCCTCCTTCGTTGTACTATCGTTACTGCTAGTTACCTAGTGATTTTTAAGTAACAGAAAGTCCCTTTTTCCTTCTAAACAGACAACGGCTTTGTCTGTGGTGACCATGTGATTTCGTACCATGTACGAGGCCTCTCCAGTATCTCTTAAGGATCCCTCCAGACAAACAGTTTTTACACATTATTCTGTTAGTATTATTCTCTACTGACACTCAATTTATAAGCATGCCATTTTGAAAACTTTTACTGTACACATCAAACATTTAATTGTTATATAGTTTCTTTTTTAAGATCTCCCTCTATAGATTCAAGACTCTGTTTTTCAACCAGCAACCCTTCCCGTCTGAAAGGGTTAACATTACAGCTCCCTCTCCTCTCCTGTTGCATCCTCAGGGCCACATTCCTCAGGTTAACTCCCCTTTCACAGACACCGGCCCCTTCTATGGAGACATTTAAAGGCTCAGTTCCATTTTTTATAAGTAGAGCCATCATAGTCTTTCCAGAGTTTAGTTTACAGATTTATACTGGTCATATAGGAACGACCCAGGATGTCATTGTCCAAAAGTGTCACTCGTTCTGTGGCATTTCACAAGTGGTTAACACTGTCTCCTCACAGCACGGTGGTGTAGTGGTTAACAATGTCTCCTCACAGCACGGTGGTGTAGTGGTTAACACTGTCTCCTCACAGCATGGTGGTGTAGTGGTTAACACTGTCTCCTCACAGCACGGTGGTGTAGTGGTTAACACTGTCTCCTCACATCACGGTGGTGTAGTGGTTAACACTGTCTCCCCCTAGTGGCACGGTGGTGTAGTGGTTAACACTGTCTCCTCACAGCACGTGGTGTAGTGGTTAACACTGTCTCCTCACAGCACGGTGGTGTAGTGGTTAACACTGTCTCCTCACAGCACGGTGGTGTAGTGGTTAACACTGTCTCCTCACGGCATGGTGGTGTAGTGGTTAACACTGTCTCCTCACACCACAGTGGTGTAGTGGTTAACAATGTCTCCTCACAGCACGGTGGTGTAGTGGTTAACACTGTCTCCTCACAGCACGGTGGTGTAGTGGTTAACAATGTCTCCTCACGGCACGGTGGTGTAGTGGTTAACACTGTCTCCTCACGGCACGGTGGTGTAGTGGTTAACACTGTCTCCTCATGGCACAGTGGTGTAGTGGTTAACACTGTCTCCTCACAGCACGGTGGTGTAGTGGTTAACAATGTCTCCTCACAGCACGGTGGTGTAGTGGTTAACACTGTCTCCTCACAGCACGGTGGTGTAGTGGTTAACACAGCACGGTGGTGTAGTGGTTAACACTGTCTCCTCACAGCACGGTGGTGTAGTGGTTAACACTGTCTCCTCACAGCACGGTGGTGTAGTGGTTAACACTGTCTCCTCACAGTACGGTGGTGTAGTGGTTAACAATGTCTCCTCACAGCACGGTGGTGTAGTGGTTAACAATGTCTCCTCACAGCACGGTGGTGTAGTGGTTAACACTGTCTCCTCACGGCACGGTGGTGTAGTGGTTAACACTGTCTCCTCACAGCACGGTGGTGTAGTGGTTAACACTGTCTCCTCACAGCACGGTGGTGTAGTGGTTAACACTGTCTCCTCACAGCACGGTGGTGTAGTGGTTAACACTGTCTCCTCACAGCACGGTGGTGTAGTGGTTAACACTGTCTCCTCACAGCACGGTGGTGTAGTGGTTAACACTGTCTCCTCACAGCACGGTGGTGTAGTGGTTAACACTGTCTCCTCACAGCACGGTGGTGTAGTGGTTAACACTGTCTCCTCACAGCACGGTGGTGTAGTGGTTAACACTGTCTCCCCCTAGTGGCACGGTGGTGTAGTGGTTAACACTGTCTCCTCACCAGGCATGCAGTGGTGGTCAAACGCGGTTAAACGCCGTTTAGGCTACGTCACTGAGGCAGAAGTGCACGCATCCTATTATTATGCAAAGTCTAGGTGATAAGTGCCGGCCGGGGTATACGGCGCGACGACACAAAAATGACTCGTCGCGCCGTATACCCCGGCCGGCACTTATCACCTAGACTTTGCATAATAATAGGATACCGACAACCAAATACAAGCCCTGTAGGTGTGGGGCCGGGCTGCTTGATCTCCTGACTGGAAGGATGAGACAAGTTGTGCTTCAGTCTGAAGGAAACTGTCCTTCAGTAAACTAACTCTAAGTTACATTGTTAATTTAGTTTGTATTTACTTTTCTAGTTTAAGTTAATTCAATTAAAGAAATTGTAACTACAATTAAATTTAAAACATTGTTATGCATAATAATCATCTGTTCTGTGCGCTACCGAGGGAACATGTATGCGCGTGCGCGCAACGTTTGGCCTTGGCCCATATTACGACTGCACCACTGCTCCTCACAGCACGGTGGTGTAGTGGTTAACACTGTCACCTCACAGCACGGTGGTGTAGTGGTTAACACTGTCTCCTCACAGCACGGTGGTGTAGTGGTTAACACAGCACAGTGGTGTAGTGGTTAACACTGTCTCCTCACAGCACGGTTGTGTAGTGGTTAACACTGTCTCCTCATGGCATGGTGGTGTAGTGGTTAACACTGTCTCCTCACAGCACAGTGGTGTAGTGGTTAACACTGTCTCCTCACAGCACGGTGGTGTAGTGGTTAACACTGTCTCCTCACAGCACGGTGGTGTAGTGGTTAACACTGTCTCCTCACAGCACAGTGGTGTAGTGGTTAACACTGTCTCCTCACAGCACGGTGGTGTAGTGGTTAACACTGTCTCCTCACATCACAGTGGTGTAGTGGTTAACACTGTCTCCTCACATCACAGTGGTGTAGTGGTTAACACTGTCTCCTCACATCACAGTGGTGTAGTGGTTAACACTGTCCTCACAGCATGGTGGTGTAGTGGTTAACACTGTCTCCTCACAGCACGGTGGCTTAGTGGTTAACACTATCTCCCCCTAGTGGCACGGTGGTGTAGTTGTTAACAGGGTCTCCTCACAGCACAGTGGTGTAGTGGTTAACACTGTCTCCTCACAGCACGGTGGTGTAGTGGTTAACACTGTCTCCTCACAGCACGGTGGTGTAGTGGTTAACACTGTCTCCTCACAGCACGGTGGTGTAGTGGTTAACACTGTCTCCTCACAGCACGGTGGTGTAGTGGTTAACAATGTCTCCTCACGGCACGGTGGTGTAGTGGTTAACACTGTCTCCTCACAGCACGGTGGTGTAGTGGTTAACACTGTCTCCTCACAGCACGGTGGTGTAGTGGTTAACACTGTCTCCTCACAGCACGGTGGTGTAGTTGTTAACAATGTCTCCTCACAGCACGGTGGTGTAGTGGTTAACACTGTCTCCTCACGGCACGGTGGTGTAGTGGTTAACACTGTCTCCCCCTAGTGGCACGGTGGTGTAGTGGTTAACACTGTCTCCTCACAGCACGGTGGTGTAGTGGTTAACACTGTCTCCTCACAGCACGGTGGTGTAGTGGTTAACACTGTCTCCTCACAGCATGGTGGTGTAGTGGTTAACACTGTCTCCTCACAGCACGGTGGTGTAGTGGTTAACACTGTCTCCTCACAGGTGGTGTAGTGGTTAACACTGTCTCCTCACAGCACAGTGGTGTAGTTGTTAACACTGTCTCCTCACGGCACGGTGGTGTAGTGGTTAACACTGTCTCCTCACAGCACGGTGGTGTAGTGGTTAACATTGTCTCCTCACAGCACAGTGGTGTAGTTGTTAACACTGTCTCCTCACGGCACGGTGGTGTAGTGGTTAACACTGTCTCCTCACAGCACGGTGGTGTAGTGGTTAACACTGTCTCCTCACAGCACGGTGGTGTAGTGGTTAACACTGTCTCCTCACGGCGCGGTGATGTAGTGGTTAACACTGTCTCCTCACAGCACAGTGGTGTAGTGGTTAACACTGTCTCCTCACAGCACGGTGGTGTAGTGGTTAACACTGTCTCCCCACAGCACGGTGGTGTAGTGGTTAACAATGTCTCCTCACAGCACGGTGGTGTAGTGGTTAACAATGTCTCCTCACAGCATGGTGGTGTAGTGGTTAACACTGTCTCCTCACAGCACGGTGGTGTAGTGGTTAACACTGTCTCCTCACAGCACGGTGGTGTAGTGGTTAACACTGTCTCCTCACAGCACGGTGGTGTAGTGGTTAACACTGTCTCCTCACAGCACGGTGGTGTAGTGGTTAACAATGTCTCCTCACAGCACGGTGGTGTAGTGGTTAACAATGTCTCCTCACAGCACGGTGGTGTAGTGGTTAACACTGTCTCCTCACAGCATGGTGGTGTAGTGGTTAACACTGTCTCCTCACAGCACGGTGGTGTAGTGGTTAACACTGTCTCCTCACATCACGGTGGTGTAGTGGTTAACACTGTCTCCCCCTAGTGGCACGGTGGTGTAGTGGTTAACACTGTCTCCTCACAGCACGTGGTGTAGTGGTTAACACTGTCTCATGACAGCACGGTGGTGTAGTGGTTAACACTGTCTCCTCACAGCACGGTGGTGTAGTGGTTAACACTGTCTCCTCACGGCATGGTGGTGTAGTGGTTAACACTGTCTCCTCACACCACAGTGGTGTAGTGGTTAACAATGTCTCCTCACAGCACGGTGGTGTAGTGGTTAACACTGTCTCCTCACAGCACGGTGGTGTAGTGGTTAACAATGTCTCCTCACGGCACGGTGGTGTAGTGGTTAACACTGTCTCCTCACGGCACGGTGGTGTAGTGGTTAACACTGTCTCCTCATGGCACAGTGGTGTAGTGGTTAACACTGTCTCCTCACAGCACGGTGGTGTAGTGGTTAACAATGTCTCCTCACAGCACGGTGGTGTAGTGGTTAACACTGTCTCCTCACAGCACGGTGGTGTAGTGGTTAACACAGCACGGTGGTGTAGTGGTTAACACTGTCTCCTCACAGCACGGTTGTGTAGTGGTTAACACTGTCTCCTCACGGCATGGTGGTGTAGTGGTTAACACTGTCTCCTCACAGCACAGTGGTGTAGTGGTTAACACTGTCTCCTCACAGCACGGTTGTGTAGTGGTTAACACTGTCTTCTCACGGCACGGTGGTGTAGTGGTTAACACTGTCTCCTCACAGCACGGTGGTGTAGTGGTTAACACTGTCACCTCACAGCACGGTGGTGTAGTGGTTAACACTGTCTCCTCACAGCACAGTGGTGTAGTGGTTAACACTGTCTCCCCCTAGTGGTACGGTGGTGTAGTGGTTAACACTGTCTCCTCACAGCATGGTGGTGTAGTGGTTAACACTCTCTCCTCACAGGTGGTGTAGTGGTTAACACTGTCTCCTCACAGCACGGTGGTGTAGTGGTTAACACTGTCTCCTCACAGCACGGTGGTGTAGTGGTTAACACTGTCCTCACAGTACGGTGGTGTAGTGGTTAACACTGTCTCCTCACAGCACGGTGGTGTAGTGGTTAACACTGTCTCCTCACAGCACGGTGGTGTAGTGGTTAACACTGTCTCCTCACAGCACGGTGGTGTAGTGGTTAACAATGTCTCCTCACGGCACGGTGGTGTAGTGGTTAACACTGTCTCCTCACAGCACGGTGGTGTAGTGGTTAACAATGTCTCCTCACAGCACGGTGGTGTAGTGGTTAACACTGTCTCCTCACAGCACGGTGGTGTAGTGGTTAACACTGTCTCCTCACAGCATGGTGGTGTAGTGGTTAACACTGTCTCCTCACGGCACGGTGGTGTAGTGGTTAACACTGTCTCCCCCTAGTGGCACGGTGGTGTAGTGGTTAACACTGTCTCCTCACAGCACGGTGGTGTAGTGGTTAACACTGTCTCCTCACAGCATGGTGGTGTAGTGGTTAACACTGTCTCCTCACAGCACGGTGGTGTAGTGGTTAACACTGTCTCCTCACAGGTGGTGTAGTGGCTAACACTGTCTCCTCACAGCACAGTGGTGTAGTTGTTAACACTGTCTCCTCACGGCACGGTGGTGTAGTGGTTAACACTGTCTCCACACGGCACGGTGGTGTAGTGGTTAACACTGTCTCCTCACAGCACAGTGGTGTAGTTGTTAACACTGTCTCCGCACAGCACGGTGGTGTAGTGGTTAACACTGTCTCCTCACAGCACGGTGGTGTAGTGGTTAACACTGTCTTCTCACAGCATGGTGGTGTAGTGGTTAACACTGTCTCCTCACGGCGCGGTGATGTAGTGGTTAACACTGTCTCCTCACAGCACTGTGGTGTAGTGGTTAACACTGTCTCCTCACAGCACGGTGGTGTAGTGGTTAACACTGTCTCCTCACAGCACGGTGGTGTAGTGGTTAAAAATGTCTCCTCACAGCACGGTGGTGTAGTGGTTAACAATGTCTCCTCACAGCACGGTGGTGTAGTGGTTAACACTGTCTCCTCACAGCACGGTGGTGTAGTGGTTAACACTGTCTCCACACGGCACGGTGGTGTAGTGGTTAACACTGTCTCCTCACAGCACAGTGGTGTAGTTGTTAACACTGTCTCCTCACAGCACGGTGGTGTAGTGGTTAACACTGTCTCCTCACAGCACGGTGGTGTAGTGGTTAACACTGTCTCCTCACAGCACGGTGGTGTAGTGGTTAACACTGTCTCCTCACGGCGCGGTGATGTAGTGGTTAACACTGTCTCCTCACAGCACGGTGGTGTAGTGGTTAACACTGTCTCCTCACAGCACCGGTGGTGTAGTGGTTAACACTGTCTCCTCACAGCACGGTGGTGTAGTGGTTAAAAATGTCTCCTCACAGCACGGTGGTGTAGTGGTTAACAATGTCTCCTCACAGCACAGTGGTGTAGTGGTTAACACTGTCTCCTCACAGCACGGTGGTGTAGTGGTTAACACTGTCTCCTCACAGCACGGTGGTGTAGTGGTTAACACTGTCTCCTCACAGCACGGTGGTGTAGTGGTTAACACTGTCTCCTCACAGCACGGTGGTGTAGTGGTTAACACTGTCTCCTCACAGCACGGTGGTGTAGTGGTTAACACTGTCTCCTCACAGCACGGTGGTGTAGTGGTTAACACTGTCTCCTCACAGCACGGTGGTGTAGTGGTTAACACTGTCTCCCCCTAGTGGCACGGTGGTGTAGTGGTTAACACTGTCTCCTCACAGCACGTGGTGTAGTGGTTAACACTGTCTCCTCACAGCACGGTGGTGTAGTGGTTAACACTGTCTCCTCAACGCACGGTGGTGTAGTGGTTAACACTGTCTCCTCACGGCATGGTGGTGTAGTGGTTAACACTGTCTCCTCACACCACAGTGGTGTAGTGGTTAACAATGTCTCCTCACAGCACGGTGGTGTAGTGGTTAACACTGTCTCCTCACAGCACGGTGGTGTAGTGGTTAACAATGTCTCCTCACGGCACGGTGGTGTAGTGGTTAACACTGTCTCCTCACGGCACGGTTGTGTAGTGGTTAACACTGTCTCCTCATGGCACAGTGGTGTAGTGGTTAACACTGTCTCCTCACAGCACGGTGGTGTAGTGGTTAACAATGTCTCCTCACGGCACGGTGGTGTAGTGGTTAACACTGTCTCCTCACAGCACGGTGGTGTAGTGGTTAACACAGCACGGTGGTGTAGTGGTTAAAAATGTCTCCTCACAGCACGGTGGTGTAGTGGTTAACAATGTCTCCTCACAGCACGGTGGTGTAGTGGTTAACACTGTCTCCTCACAGCACGGTGGTGTAGTGGTTAACACTGTCTCCTCACAGCACGGTGGTGTAGTGGTT
The DNA here is from genome assembly GCF_963971535.1 of Notolepis coatsorum. Lineage (NCBI taxonomy): Eukaryota > Metazoa > Chordata > Actinopteri > Aulopiformes > Paralepididae > Notolepis > Notolepis coatsorum. Next base: position 13,420 of record NW_028172829.1, on the reverse strand, counting down.
AACACTGTCTCCTCACAGCACGGTGGTGTAGTGGTTAACACTGTCTCCTCACAGCACGGTGGTGTAGTGGTTAACAATGTCTCCTCACAGCACGGTGGTGTAGTGGTTAACAATGTCTCCTCACAGCACGGTGGTGTAGTGGTTAACACTGTCTCCTCACAGCACGGTGGTGTAGTGGTTAACACTGTCTCCTCACAGCACGGTGGTGTAGTGGTTAACACTGTCTCCTCACAGCACGGTGGTGTAGTGGTTAACACTGTCTCCCCCTAGTGGCACGGTGGTGTAGTGGTTAACACTGTCTCCTCACAGCACGTGGTGTAGTGGTTAACACTGTCTCCTCACAGCACGGTGGTGTAGTGGTTAACACTGTCTCCTCACAGCACGTGGTGTAGTGGTTAACACTGTCTCCTCACGGCATGGTGGTGTAGTGGTTAACACTGTCTCCTCACACCACAGTGGTGTAGTGGTTAACAATGTCTCCTCACAGCACGGTGGTGTAGTGGTTAACACTGTCTCCTCACAGCACGTGGTGTAGTGGTTAACAATGTCTCCTCACGGCATGGTGGTGTAGTGGTTAACACTGTCTCCTCACGGCACGGTTGTGTAGTGGTTAACACTGTCTCCTCATGGCACAGTGGTGTAGTGGTTAACACTGTCTCCTCACAGCACGGTGGTGTAGTGGTTAACAATGTCTCCTCACGGCATGGTGGTGTAGTGGTTAACACTGTCTCCTCACAGCACGGTGGTGTAGTGGTTAACACAGCACGGTGGTGTAGTGGTTAACACTGTCTCCTCACAGCACGGTTGTGTAGTGGTTAACACTGTCTCCTCACGGCATGGTGGTGTAGTGGTTAACACTGTCTCCTCACAGCACAGTGGTGTAGTGGTTAACACTGTCTCCTCACAGCACGGTTGTGTAGTGGTTAACACTGTCTTCTCACGGCACGGTGGTGTAGTGGTTAACACTGTCTCCTCACAGCACGGTGGTGTAGTGGTTAACACTGTCACCTCACAGCACGGTGGTGTAGTGGTTAACACTGTCTCCTCACAGCACAGTGGTGTAGTGGTTAACACTGTCTCCCCCTAGTGGTACGGTGGTGTAGTGGTTAACAGGGTCTCCTCACAGCACAGTGGTGTAGTGGTTAACACTGTCTCCTCACAGCACGGTGGTGTAGTGGTTAACACTGTCTCCTCACAGCACGGTGGTGTAGTGGTTAACACAGCACGGTGGTGTAGTGGTTAAAAATGTCTCCTCACAGCACGGTGGTGTAGTGGTTAACAATGTCTCCTCCAGCACGGTGGTGTAGTGGTTAACACTGTCTCCTCACAGCACGGTGGTGTAGTGGTTAACACTGTCTCCTCACAGCACGGTGGTGTAGTGGTTAACACTGTCTCCTCACAGCACGGTGGTGTAGTGGTTAACAATGTCTCCTCACAGCACGGTGGTGTAGTGGTTAACAATGTCTCCTCACAGCACGGTGGTGTAGTGGTTAACACTGTCTCCTCACAGCACGGTGGTGTAGTGGTTAACACTGTCTCCTCACAGCACGGTGGTGTAGTGGTTAACACTGTCTCCTCACAGCACGGTGGTGTAGTGGTTAACACTGTCTCCCCCTAGTGGCACGGTGGTGTAGTGGTTAACACTGTCTCCTCACAGCACGTGGTGTAGTGGTTAACACTGTCTCCTCACAGCACGGTGGTGTAGTGGTTAACACTGTCTCCTCACAGCACGGTGGTGTAGTGGTTAACACTGTCTCCTCACGGCATGGTGGTGTAGTGGTTAACACTGTCTCCTCACACCACAGTGGTGTAGTGGTTAACAATGTCTCCTCACAGCACGGTGGTGTAGTGGTTAACACTGTCTCCTCACAGCACGTGGTGTAGTGGTTAACAATGTCTCCTCACGGCACGGTGGTGTAGTGGTTAACACTGTCTCCTCACGGCACGGTTGTGTAGTGGTTAACACTGTCTCCTCATGGCACAGTGGTGTAGTGGTTAACACTGTCTCCTCACAGCACGGTGGTGTAGTGGTTAACAATGTCTCCTCACGGCACGGTGGTGTAGTGGTTAACACTGTCTCCTCACAGCACGGTGGTGTAGTGGTTAACACAGCACGGTGGTGTAGTGGTTAACACTGTCTCCTTACAGCACGGTTGTGTAGTGGTTAACACTGTCTCCTCACGGCATGGTGGTGTAGTGGTTAACACTGTCTCCTCACAGCACAGTGGTGTAGTGGTTAACACTGTCTCCTCACAGCACGGTTGTGTAGTGGTTAACACTGTCTTCTCACGGCACGGTGGTGTAGTGGTTAACACTGTCTCCTCACAGCACGGTGGTGTAGTGGTTAACACTGTCACCTCACAGCACGGTGGTGTAGTGGTTAACACTGTCTCCTCACAGCACAGTGGTGTAGTGGTTAACACTGTCTCCCCCTAGTGGCACGGTGGTGTAGTGGTTAACAGGGTCTCCTCACAGCACAGTGGTGTAGTGGTTAACACTGTCTCCTCACAGCACGGTGGTGTAGTGGTTAACACTGTCTCCTCACAGCACGGTGGTGTAGTGGTTAACACTGTCTCCTCACAGCACGGTGGTGTAGTGGTTAACACTGTCTCCTCACAGCACGGTGGTGTAGTGGTTAACACTGTCTCCTCACAGCACGGTGGTGTAGTGGTTAACACTGTCTCCTCACAGCACGGTGGTGTAGTGGTTAACACTGTCTCCCCCTAGTGGCACGGTGGTGTAGTGGTTAACACTGTCTCCTCACAGCACGTGGTGTAGTGGTTAACACTGTCTCCTCACAGCACGGTGGTGTAGTGGTTAACACTGTCTCCTCAACGCACGGTGGTGTAGTGGTTAACACTGTCTCCTCACGGCATGGTGGTGTAGTGGTTAACACTGTCTCCTCACACCACAGTGGTGTAGTGGTTAACAATGTCTCCTCACAGCACGGTGGTGTAGTGGTTAACACTGTCTCCTCACAGCACGGTGGTGTAGTGGTTAACAATGTCTCCTCACGGCACGGTGGTGTAGTGGTTAACACTGTCTCCTCACGGCACGGTTGTGTAGTGGTTAACACTGTCTCCTCATGGCACAGTGGTGTAGTGGTTAACACTGTCTCCTCACAGCACGGTGGTGTAGTGGTTAACAATGTCTCCTCACGGCACGGTGGTGTAGTGGTTAACACTGTCTCCTCACAGCACGGTGGTGTAGTGGTTAACACAGCACGGTGGTGTAGTGGTTAAAAATGTCTCCTCACAGCACGGTGGTGTAGTGGTTAACAATGTCTCCTCACAGCACGGTGGTGTAGTGGTTAACACTGTCTCCTCACAGCACGGTGGTGTAGTGGTTAACACTGTCTCCTCACAGCACGGTGGTGTAGTGGTTAACACTGTCTCCTCACAGCACGGTGGTGTAGTGGTTAACACTGTCTCCTCACAGCACGGTGGTGTAGTGGTTAACAATGTCTCCTCACAGCACGGTGGTGTAGTGGTTAACAATGTCTCCTCACAGCACGGTGGTGTAGTGGTTAACACTGTCTCCTCACAGCACGGTGGTGTAGTGGTTAACACTGTCTCCTCACAGCACGGTGGTGTAGTGGTTAACACTGTCTCCTCACAGCACGGTGGTGTAGTGGTTAACACTGTCTCCCCCTAGTGGCACGGTGGTGTAGTGGTTAACACTGTCTCCTCACAGCACGTGGTGTAGTGGTTAACACTGTCTCCTCACAGCACGGTGGTGTAGTGGTTAACACTGTCTCCTCACAGCACGGTGGTGTAGTGGTTAACACTGTCTCCTCACGGCATGGTGGTGTAGTGGTTAACACTGTCTCCTCACACCACAGTGGTGTAGTGGTTAACAATGTCTCCTCACAGCACGGTGGTGTAGTGGTTAACACTGTCTCCTCACAGCACGTGGTGTAGTGGTTAACAATGTCTCCTCACGGCATGGTGGTGTAGTGGTTAACACTGTCTCCTCACGGCACGGTTGTGTAGTGGTTAACACTGTCTCCTCATGGCACAGTGGTGTAGTGGTTAACACTGTCTCCTCACAGCACGGTGGTGTAGTGGTTAACAATGTCTCCTCACGGCATGGTGGTGTAGTGGTTAACACTGTCTCCTCACAGCACGGTGGTGTAGTGGTTAACACAGCACGGTGGTGTAGTGGTTAACACTGTCTCCTCACAGCACGGTTGTGTAGTGGTTAACACTGTCTCCTCACGGCATGGTGGTGTAGTGGTTAACACTGTCTCCTCACAGCACAGTGGTGTAGTGGTTAACACTGTCTCCTCACAGCACGGTTGTGTAGTGGTTAACACTGTCTTCTCACGGCACGGTGGTGTAGTGGTTAACACTGTCTCCTCACAGCACGGTGGTGTAGTGGTTAACACTGTCACCTCACAGCACGGTGGTGTAGTGGTTAACACTGTCTCCTCACAGCACAGTGGTGTAGTGGTTAACACTGTCTCCCCCTAGTGGTACGGTGGTGTAGTGGTTAACAGGGTCTCCTCACAGCACAGTGGTGTAGTGGTTAACACTGTCTCCTCACAGCACGGTGGTGTAGTGGTTAACACTGTCTCCTCACAGCACGGTGGTGTAGTGGTTAACACAGCACGGTGGTGTAGTGGTTAAAAATGTCTCCTCACAGCACGGTGGTGTAGTGGTTAACAATGTCTCCTCACAGCACGGTGGTGTAGTGGTTAACACTGTCTCCTCACAGCACGGTGGTGTAGTGGTTAACACTGTCTCCTCACAGCACGGTGGTGTAGTGGTTAACACTGTCTCCTCACAGCACGGTGGTGTAGTGGTTAACACTGTCTCCTCACAGCACGGTGGTGTAGTGGTTAACAATGTCTCCTCACAGCACGGTGGTGTAGTGGTTAACAATGTCTCCTCACAGCACGGTGGTGTAGTGGTTAACACTGTCTCCTCACAGCACGGTGGTGTAGTGGTTAACACTGTCTCCTCACAGCACGGTGGTGTAGTGGTTAACACTGTCTCCTCACAGCACGGTGGTGTAGTGGTTAACACTGTCTCCCCCTAGTGGCACGGTGGTGTAGTGGTTAACACTGTCTCCTCACATCACGTGGTGTAGTGGTTAACACTGTCTCCTCACAGCACGGTGGTGTAGTGGTTAACACTGTCTCCTCACAGCACGGTGGTGTAGTGGTTAACACTGTCTCCTCACGGCATGGTGGTGTAGTGGTTAACACTGTCTCCTCACACCACAGTGGTGTAGTGGTTAACAATGTCTCCTCACAGCACGGTGGTGTAGTGGTTAACACTGTCTCCTCACAGCACGTGGTGTAGTGGTTAACAATGTCTCCTCACGGCACGGTGGTGTAGTGGTTAACACTGTCTCCTCACGGCACGGTTGTGTAGTGGTTAACACTGTCTCCTCATGGCACAGTGGTGTAGTGGTTAACACTGTCTCCTCACAGCACGGTGGTGTAGTGGTTAACAATGTCTCCTCACGGCACGGTGGTGTAGTGGTTAACACTGTCTCCTCACAGCACGGTGGTGTAGTGGTTAACACAGCACGGTGGTGTAGTGGTTAACACTGTCTCCTCACAGCACGGTTGTGTAGTGGTTAACACTGTCTCCTCACGGCATGGTGGTGTAGTGGTTAACACTGTCTCCTCACAGCACAGTGGTGTAGTGGTTAACACTGTCTCCTCACAGCACGGTTGTGTAGTGGTTAACACTGTCTTCTCACGGCACGGTGGTGTAGTGGTTAACACTGTCTCCTCACAGCACGGTGGTGTAGTGGTTAACACTGTCACCTCACAGCACGGTGGTGTAGTGGTTAACACTGTCTCCTCACAGCACAGTGGTGTAGTGGTTAACACTGTCTCCCCCTAGTGGCACGGTGGTGTAGTGGTTAACAGGGTCTCCTCACAGCACAGTGGTGTAGTGGTTAACACTGTCTCCTCACAGCACGGTGGTGTAGTGGTTAACACTGTCTCCTCACAGCACGGTGGTGTAGTTCTCAGTTCAGTTCAGTTCAGAGTTTTTATTTGCCACATGGAATAATACAATCATAGTTTCTTCATTAAAAAATCATAAATAGCCATTCCATGGACAAAAGGAGCAGGAAGAAGAATAAATCTTATAATACCTGCCCCTTATTCCTAAACTAACATGTATTTTCTTAATGGTCGGCGTATAACCTTATTTACACAAATAATCATTTATACCATTATAAAAGAAACACAATCCACAGTTAAACAAGAACATTTTAAATAATAATAATAATGATAAAGAATAAAGAAGAAAAGAAAGAGAAGAGAAAAAAAAAATATCTCACTATTCAGATCACATTTTGATTTTCATACTGACTAAATATATATTTTTTATACATTTTTTTGAATTGATAAACACTGTTACATCCCTTAAGCTCGGTATGGAGAGAATTCCATAACTTTACACCAATAACTGAAGGACACATCTGTTTAAGTGTGGTACGTGCAAACTGATGTTTAAAATTGTATTTTCTCCTACTAAACTCACTTTCTAAATGAAAAAGATTTTGTAGTTTTTCTGGCAGTGTATTATTTCTTGCCCTAAACATAATTAACATTGTTTGAAACTTAACCATGTCTTCAAGTTTAATTATTCTAGATTTAATAAATAATATATTTGTGTGTTCTCGATAACTCACTTTATGTGTGATTCGTACAGCCCTCTTCTGTAGTATATATAATGGTTTTATATTTGTCCCATAAGTATTCCCCCATACTTCAACACAATAACTGATATAAGGTGAGATGAGTGAGCAGTAGAGTGTTCTCATTGCCTCATACTCTAACACATCCTTTACTTTATTCATAACAAAAATACTCTTGGACATCTTTTTTTTAACGTGTGCTATGTGCGATTTCCATGTTAATTTATCATCCATAATCACACCAAGAAAACGAAATTCATTAACTCTCTCTATATCAGCTCCATCTATGGTCAGTACTATATTTTCATCTAGTTTTCGATTGCCAAAAATCATAAATTTAGTTTTTTTCAGATTCAGTGATAGCTTATTTACATCAAACCATTTCTTTAGCTTTGTCATTTCATACACAATATATTCAGCTAGTTCCTTTAAATTATTTCCAGAACAAAAAAAATTTGTATCATCAGCAAACAAGACAAACTGTAATAGTTTTGAAACATCACAAATATCATTAATATATAAAAGAAAGAGTTTGGGCCCCAAAACCGAACCTTGCGGTACCCCACATTCAATCTTCATGAGCTCAGATTTGACATCTGCCAACTGCACATATTGTTGCCTATTGTGGAGATAACTACTCAACCATTCAAGAACCATTCCTCTCACACCATATGAACGTAATTTAGAAATTAGAATATTATGATCTAAGGTATCAAATGCCTTTTTTAAATCAATAAACACCCCTATTGTTAATTTCCTTTTATCTGTTGCTGTTGTTATTTCTTCAATAATATTCATTAAGGCAGTCACTGTTGATCTGTTTTGCCTAAAGCCATACTGGCTTTCGCTCAGCAGTTTATTCTTTTCCACAAAACCATCTAACTTATGCGAAAACAGTTTTTCAAGCACTTTCGAGAACTGTGAGAGCAATGACACTGGTCTATAGTTAGTGAAGCTGTGCTTATCTCCTACTTTGTAAAGTGGGATCACTTTTGCTACCTTCATCCTGTCTGGAAAAATACCTGTCTGAAAAGAAAGATTACAAATATAACAGAGAGGTTTGATTATACAATCAATTGTCTTCTTCACTATAATCATATCTATCCCATCACTGTCAATGGATGTCTTATTCTTTGACTTTAATACAATGGACATGATTTCTGCTTCACTGACATTTCCTAAAAACATAGACTGCAGTGGTTAACACTGTCTCCTCACAGCACAGTGGTGTAGTGGTTAACACTGTCTCCTCACAGCACGGTGGTGTAGTGGTTAACACTGTCTCCTCACAGCACGGTGGTGTAGAAGTTAACAATGTCTCCTCACAGCACGGTGGTGTAGTGGTTAACAATGTCTCCTCACAGCACGGTGGTGTAGTGGTTAACACTGTCTCCTCACAGCACGGTGGTGTAGTGGTTAACACTGTCTCCTCACAGCACGGTGGTGTAGTGGTTAACACTGTCTCCTCACAGCACGGTCGTGTAGTGGTTAACACTGTCTCCTCACAGCACGGTGGTGTAGTGGTTAACAATGTCTCCTCACGGCACGGTGGTGTAGTGGTTACCACTGTCTCCTCACAGCACTGTGGTGTAGTGGTTAACACTGTCTCCTCACAGCACGGTGGTGTAGTGGTTAACACTGTCTCCTCACAGCACGGTGGTGTAGTGGTTAACACTGTCTCCTCACAGCACGGTGGTGTAGTGGTTAACACTGTCTCCTCACGGCACGGTGGTGTAGTGGTTAACACTGTCTCCCCCTAGTGGCACGGTGGTGTAGTGGTTAACACTGTCTCCTCACAGCACGGTGGTGTAGTGGTTAACACTGTCTCCTCACAGCACGGTGGTGTAGTGGTTAACACTGTCTCCTCACAGCACGGTGGTGTAGTGGTTAACACTGTCTCCTCACAGGTGGTGTAGTGGCTAACACTGTCTCCTCACAGCACAGTGGTGTAGTGGTTAACACTGTCTCCACACGGCATGGTGGTGTAGTGGTTAACACTGTCTCCTCACAGCACAGTGGTGTAGTTGTTAACACTGTCTCCGCACAGCACGGTGGTGTAGTGGTTAACACTGTCTCCTCACAGCACGGTGGTGTAGTGGTTAACACTGTCTTCTCACAGCATGGTGGTGTAGTGGTTAACACTGTCTCCTCACGGCGCGGTGATGTAGTGGTTAACACTGTCTCCTCACAGCACTGTGGTGTAGTGGTTAACACTGTCTCCTCACAGCACGGTGGTGTAGTGGTTAACACTGTCTCCTCACAGCACGGTGGTGTAGTGGTTAAAAATGTCTCCTCACAGCACGGTGGTGTAGTGGTTAACAATGTCTCCTCACAGCACGGTGGTGTAGTGGTTAACACTGTCTCCTCACAGCACGGTGGTGTAGTGGTTAACACTGTCTCCACACGGCACGGTGGTGTAGTGGTTAACACTGTCTCCTCACAGCACAGTGGTGTAGTTGTTAACACTGTCTCCTCACAGCACGGTGGTGTAGTGGTTAACACTGTCTCCTCACAGCACGGTGGTGTAGTGGTTAACACTGTCTCCTCACAGCACGGTGGTGTAGTGGTTAACACTGTCTCCTCACGGCGCGGTGATGTAGTGGTTAACACTGTCTCCTCACAGCACGGTGGTGTAGTGGTTAACACTGTCTCCTCACAGCACGGTGGTGTAGTGGTTAACACTGTCTCCTCACAGCACGGTGGTGTAGTGGTTAAAAATGTCTCCTCACAGCACGGTGGTGTAGTGGTTAACAATGTCTCCTCACAGCACAGTGGTGTAGTGGTTAACACTGTCTCCTCACAGCACGGTGGTGTAGTGGTTAACACTGTCTCCTCACAGCACGGTGGTGTAGTGGTTAACACTGTCTCCTCACAGCACGGTGGTGTAGTGGTTAACACTGTCTCCTCACAGCACGGTGGTGTAGTGGTTAACACTGTCTCCTCACAGCACGGTGGTGTAGTGGTTAACACTGTCTCCTCACAGCACGGTAGTGTAGTGGTTAACACTGTCTCCTCACAGCACGGTGGTGTAGTGGTTAACACTGTCTCCTCACAGCACGGTGGTGTAGTGGTTAACACTGTCTCCCCCTAGTGGCACGGTGGTGTAGTGGTTAACACTGTCTCCTCACAGCACGTGGTGTAGTGGTTAACACTGTCTCCTCACAGCACGGTGGTGTAGTGGTTAACACTGTCTCCTCACAGCACGGTGGTGTAGTGGTTAACACTGTCTCCTCACGGCATGGTGGTGTAGTGGTTAACACTGTCTCCTCACACCACAGTGGTGTAGTGGTTAACAATGTCTCCTCACAGCACGGTGGTGTAGTGGTTAACACTGTCTCCTCACAGCACGGTGGTGTAGTGGTTAACAATGTCTCCTCACGGCACGGTGGTGTAGTGGTTAACACTGTCTCCTCACGGCACGGTTGTGTAGTGGTTAACACTGTCTCCTCATGGCACAGTGGTGTAGTGGTTAACACTGTCTCCTCACAGCACGGTGGTGTAGTGGTTAACAATGTCTCCTCACGGCACGGTGGTGTAGTGGTTAACACTGTCTCCTCACAGCACGGTGGTGTAGTGGTTAACACAGCACGGTGGTGTAGTGGTTAAAAATGTCTCCTCACAGCACGGTGGTGTAGTGGTTAACAATGTCTCCTCACAGCACGGTGGTGTAGTGGTTAACACTGTCTCCTCACAGCACGGTGGTGTAGTGGTTAACACTGTCTCCTCACAGCACGGTGGTGTAGTGGTTAACACTGTCTCCTCACAGCACGGTGGTGTAGTGGTTAACACTGTCTCCTCACAGCACGGTGGTGTAGTGGTTAACAATGTCTCCTCACAGCACGGTGGTGTAGTGGTTAACAATGTCTCCTCACAGCACGGTGGTGTAGTGGTTAACACTGTCTCCTCACAGCACGGTGGTGTAGTGGTTAACACTGTCTCCTCACAGCACGGTGGTGTAGTGGTTAACACTGTCTCCTCACAGCACGGTGGTGTAGTGGTTAACACTGTCTCCCCCTAGTGGCACGGTGGTGTAGTGGTTAACACTGTCTCCTCACAGCACGTGGTGTAGTGGTTAACACTGTCTCCTCACAGCACGGTGGTGTAGTGGTTAACACTGTCTCCTCACAGCACGGTGGTGTAGTGGTTAACACTGTCTCCTCACGGCATGGTGGTGTAGTGGTTAACACTGTCTCCTCACACCACAGTGGTGTAGTGGTTAACAATGTCTCCTCACAGCACGGTGGTGTAGTGGTTAACACTGTCTCCTCACAGCACGTGGTGTAGTGGTTAACAATGTCTCCTCACGGCATGGTGGTGTAGTGGTTAACACTGTCTCCTCACGGCACGGTTGTGTAGTGGTTAACACTGTCTCCTCATGGCACAGTGGTGTAGTGGTTAACACTGTCTCCTCACAGCACGGTGGTGTAGTGGTTAACAATGTCTCCTCACGGCACGGTGGTGTAGTGGTTAACACTGTCTCCTCACAGCACGGTGGTGTAGTGGTTAACACAGCACGGTGGTGTAGTGGTTAACACTGTCTCCTCACAGCACGGTTGTGTAGTGGTTAACACTGTCTCCTCACGGCATGGTGGTGTAGTGGTTAACACTGTCTCCTCACAGCACAGTGGTGTAGTGGTTAACACTGTCTCCTCACAGCACGGTTGTGTAGTGGTTAACACTGTCTTCTCACGGCACGGTGGTGTAGTGGTTAACACTGTCTCCTCACAGCACGGTGGTGTAGTGGTTAACACTGTCACCTCACAGCACGGTGGTGTAGTGGTTAACACTGTCTCCTCACAGCACAGTGGTGTAGTGGTTAACACTGTCTCCCCCTAGTGGTACGGTGGTGTAGTGGTTAACAGGGTCTCCTCACAGCACAGTGGTGTAGTGGTTAACACTGTCTCCTCACAGCACGGTGGTGTAGTGGTTAACACTGTCTCCTCACAGCACGGTGGTGTAGTGGTTAACACAGCACGGTGGTGTAGTGGTTAAAAATGTCTCCTCACAGCACGGTGGTGTAGTGGTTAACAATGTCTCCTCACAGCACGGTGGTGTAGTGGTTAACACTGTCTCCTCACAGCACGGTGGTGTAGTGGTTAACACTGTCTCCTCACAGCACGGTGGTGTAGTGGTTAACACTGTCTCCTCACAGCACGGTGGTGTAGTGGTTAACACTGTCTCCTCACAGCACGGTGGTGTAGTGGTTAACAATGTCTCCTCACAGCACGGTGGTGTAGTGGTTAACAATGTCTCCTCACAGCACGGTGGTGTAGTGGTTAACACTGTCTCCTCACAGCACGGTGGTGTAGTGGTTAACACTGTCTCCTCACAGCACGGTGGTGTAGTGGTTAACACTGTCTCCTCACAGCACGGTGGTGTAGTGGTTAACACTGTCTCCCCCTAGTGGCACGGTGGTGTAGTGGTTAACACTGTCTCCTCACAGCACGTGGTGTAGTGGTTAACACTGTCTCCTCACAGCACGGTGGTGTAGTGGTTAACACTGTCTCCTCACAGCACGGTGGTGTAGTGGTTAACACTGTCTCCTCACGGCATGGTGGTGTAGTGGTTAACACTGTCTCCTCACACCACAGTGGTGTAGTGGTTAACAATGTCTCCTCACAGCACGGTGGTGTAGTGGTTAACACTGTCTCCTCACAGCACGTGGTGTAGTGGTTAACAATGTCTCCTCACGGCACGGTGGTGTAGTGGTTAACACTGTCTCCTCACGGCACGGTTGTGTAGTGGTTAACACTGTCTCCTCATGGCACAGTGGTGTAGTGGTTAACACTGTCTCCTCACAGCACGGTGGTGTAGTGGTTAACAATGTCTCCTCACGGCACGGTGGTGTAGTGGTTAACACTGTCTCCTCACAGCACGGTGGTGTAGTGGTTAACACAGCACAGTGGTGTAGTGGTTAACACTGTCTCCTCACAGCACGGTTGTGTAGTGGTTAACACTGTCTCCTCACGGCATGGTGGTGTAGTGGTTAACACTGTCTCCTCACAGCACAGTGGTGTAGTGGTTAACACTGTCTCCTCACAGCACGGTTGTGTAGTGGTTAACACTGTCTTCTCACGGCACGGTGGTGTAGTGGTTAACACTGTCTCCTCACAGCACGGTGGTGTAGTGGTTAACACTGTCACCTCACAGCACGGTGGTGTAGTGGTTAACACTGTCTCCTCACAGCACAGTGGTGTAGTGGTTAACACTGTCTCCCCCTAGTGGCACGGTGGTGTAGTGGTTAACAGGGTCTCCTCACAGCACAGTGGTGTAGTGGTTAACACTGTCTCCTCACAGCACGGTGGTGCAGTGGTTAACACTGTCTCCTCACAGCACGGTGGTGTAGTTCTCAGTTCAGTTCAGTTCAGAGTTTTTATTTGCCACATGGAATAATACAATCATAGTTTCTTCATTAAAAAATCATAAATAGCCATTCCATGGACAAAAGGAGCAGGAAGAAGAATAAATCTTATAATACCTGCCCCTTATTCCTAAACTAACATGTATTTTCTTAATGGTCGGCGTATAACCTTATTTACACAAATAATCATTTATACCATTATAAAAGAAACACAATCCACAGTTAAACAAGAACATTTTAAATAATAATAATAATGATAAAGAATAAAGAAGAAAAGAAAGAGAAGAGAAAAAAAAATATCTCACTATTCAGATCACATTTTGATTTTCATACTGACTAAATATATATTTTTTATACATTTTTTTGAATTGATAAACACTGTTACATCCCTTAAGC